>NC_084635.1:21635698-21878198 GCF_033978795.1 Nerophis ophidion
TAAAATTAAATAGAAATACTTAAAATAATCCAAGTCAAAAAACAATATTCGAGACAATATCGTGTAACCAATTTGTTTGCTCCTCCCTTGTCTTGATGAAACTGCCACATTTCCAAATAGAAATAAACAGTAATACTAAAATAATACACTTAAAACCCCAGGTCACTCTACATTTGGCACAAAATAAGAGACATATTGAGGACGGTGTGGCGCAGTTGGGAGAGTGGTTGGTTCGATCCCCACCTTCTACCAACCTAGTCTAATCCGTTGTGTCCTTGAGCAAGACACTTCACCCTTGCTCCTGATGGGTCGTGGTTAGGGCCTTGCATGGCAGCTTCCAAATATAACCCATTGTGTAATGAATGCGTATCCTTCCCAGTTTTCAATGAAACTGCCACAATTCATCATTGAGTTAAATAGGAATACTCCAAATGTCCAACTAAAGACTAAAAGTTACTCTATAATTGACACACAATAGAGACCTATTGTGAAATTAATATATTAGCTCCTCCCCAGTTTTAAATGAAATTGCCATATTTTACAATAGAAGATACAAACCCGGTTTCCATGTGAGTTGGGAAATTGTGTTAGATGTAAATATAAACGGAATACAATGATTTGCCAATCATTTTCAACCCATATTCAGTTGAATATGGTACAAAGACAACATATTTGATTTTGAAACTGATAAACATTTTTTTTTTGTGCAAATAATCATTAACTTTAGAATTTGATGTCAGCAACATGTGACCAAGAAGTTGGGAAAGGTGGCAATAAATACTGATAAAGTTGAGGAATGCTCATCAACCCCTTTTTGGAACATCCCACAGGTGTGCAGGCTGATTGGGAACAGGTGGGTGCCATGATTGGGTATAAAAACAGCTTCCCAAAGAATGATCAGTCTTTCACAAGAAAGGATGGGGCGAGGTACACAACTGCGTGAGCAAATAGTCAAACAGTTTAAGAACAACGTTTCTCAAAGTGCAATTGCAAGAAATTTAGGGATTTCAACATCTACGGTCCATAATGTCATCAAAAGGTAACATTGAATGACCGTGACCTTCGATCCGTCAGACAGCACTGTGTCAAAAAACGACATTAATCTCTAAGGGATATCGCCACATGGGCTCAGGAACACTTCAGAAAACCACTGTCACTAAATACAGTTTGTCGCTATATCTGTAAGTGCAAGTTAAAGCTCTACTATGCAAAGCTAAAGCTATTTATCAACAACATCCAGAAACGCCACCGGCTTGGCTGGGCCCGAGCTCATCTAAAATGGACTGATTAGATTAGATTAGATAGTACTTTATTTATTATTTCAGGAGAGTTCCTTCAGGAAAATTTAAATTTTCAGCACAATCCCATTCAAGATCAGACAAACATTACAGGGAGACAGAACTGCAAAGTGGAAAAGTGTTCTGTGGTCTGACGAATCCACATTTCAAATTGTTTTTGGAAATATTCGACATCGTGTCATCCGAACCAAAGGAGAAGCGAACCACCCAGACTGTTATCGACGCAAAGTTCAAAAGCCAGCATCTGTGATGGTATGGGGGTGCATTAGTGCCCAAGGCATGGGTAACTTACACATCTGCGAAGGCACCATTAATGCTGAAAGGTACATTCAGCTTTTGGAACAACATATGCTGTAATCTAAGCGCCGTCTTTTTCATGGACGCCCCGCTTATTTCAGCAAGACAATGCCAAGCTACATTCAGCACGTGTTACAACAGTGGGCTTCGTAAAAAAAGAGTGCGGGTACTTTCCTGGCCCACCTGCAGTCCAGACCTCTCTCCCATCGAAAATGTGTGGCGCATTATGAAGCGTAAAATACGACAGCGGAGACCCCGGACTGTTGAACGACTGAAGCTCTTCATAAAACAAGAACGGGAAAGAATTCCACTTTCAAAGCTTCAACAATTAGTTTCCTCAGTTCCCAAATGTTTATTGAGTGTTGTTAAAAGAAAAAGTGATGTAACACAGTGGTGAACATGCCCTTTCCCAACTACTTTGGCATGTGTTGCAGCCATGGAAATTCTAAGTTAATTATTATTTGCAAAAAACAAACAAAACAAGTTTATGAGTTTAAACATCAAATATCTTGTCTTTGTAGTGCATTCAATTGAATATGGGTTGAAAAGGATTTGCAAATCATTGTATTCCGTTTATATTTACATCTAACAGAAAATTCCTTACTCATGGAAACAGGGTTTGTATTTTCTATTATAAAATATGGCAATTTCATTTAAAACTGGGGAGGAGCTAATACATTAATTTCACAATTTCCCAACTCATGTGGAAATGGGGTTTTTAGGAATACTCAAAATAATCCACTAAAACAACAGGTACATTCAGTACATCATAGAGACATATCGTGTAATTAATGTGATAGATTATCCTCAACTTTTAATGAAACGGCCACATTAAATTGAAAAAAATACATAGGACCATTCAAAATAAACCACTAAAAACACAGATCACTACATTTGGTACAGAATGTAGAGATATTTAGTGTAGTTGATTTGATCGCTTCTCCTCAGTTTTCAATGAAACAGCCACATTTCATAAAGTAAAAAATTATCAATACTCAAAAAAATCCAGTAATCCACATGGAACAGCCACATTTCATACTAAAAAATAAATAGGAATACTCAAAATAATTCACAGAAGACTACATTCGGCACATCATTAAGATATATTGTGTCATAACATGATCACGGCCACATTTCATACCAGTAAAATTTATGAAAATGTAAAATATTCCAAGAAAAACACAGGTCGCTCTAAAAAATAGAAACATGTTGTGTAATTGATGTTATCGCTCTTCCTCACTTTTTAATGAAACAGCCACATTTCATAATATAAAAAAATATGAATATTTAAAATAAATCACAAAAACACAGGTCACACTACATGCACATAATAAAGATACATTGTGTATTTGATGTGATTGCTCCTTTTTTGGGGGAAAGATTATATATCGATACCTCACAATGTTACACAAAGTCACACCCATAGCACGCGCTACATTCGAGGACGCAATAGAGACATTTTGAGGACATAATGTGATAACTCTTTTCAAATACTGTATTAGAAATGATAACCACCACTTGACGCAATATAAATGAACAGAGTGAGTCCAAATAAGACATCATGACAAAATTATTCCACAAGGTCAGGAACGTTGCATTAATACAGCTTTGTGCAAGTGATGGCACAAGTAAATGGGCCGAAACGAAACTGCTCGGAGTGAGCGTGAGAAAGGGATTAAGGCTCAAATCCTGCATGGAAATGCCCTTAAAGACTTTCTAGAACCTTTAGCACTACTTATTGAAATATTTAGGTGAACATAGCCAGCATTTATACTTCTTTCCCTCTGTGAAGAGCAGAAAAACAAAAACCTGTGCATCCAATATATATATATATATATATATATATACATATATATATATATATATATATATATATATATATATATATATATATATATATATATATATATACATATATATGTATGTATACATATATATATGTATATATATATTTATACATATATATGTATGTGTTCCCTCAATCATCAGGAGATGATTGAGGGAACCCCTCATGAAACAGTTCTGTAGAGATGAAGTAGTCTTGTGATTTTTCCCACACATACATATTGCGCTCTGCCACGGTATCGAGCACTATTCTCTGGATAATCCAATCAAGATATATATATATATATATATATATATATATATATATATATATATATATATATATATATATATATATATATATATATATATATATATATCAGTGGTTCTTAACCTTGTTGGAGGTACCGAACCCCGCCAGGTTCATATGCGCATTCACTGAACCCTTCTTTCGTGAAAAATAAAATGTTTTTTCTTAATTTAATGATGTTACTATATTAAAGAAATACTAATAAAGATATATTTTACAAACAGAAAGTTACAGGCCAAGGCTGCCCTTTGTCACCGATTATGTTCATAACTTTTATGGACGGACTTTCTAGGCGCAGTCAGGGCGTTGAGGGTATCTGGTTTGGTGGCTGCAGGATTAAATGATGTGGTCCTGATGGCTTCATCCGGCCAAGATCTTCAGCTCTCACTGGATCGGTTCGCAGCCGAGTGTTAAGCGACTGGGATGGTTCTCGCCCGGAAAAGGGTGGAGTGCCATCTCCGGGTAGGGGAGGAGATCTTGCCCCAAATGGAGGAGTTCAAGTACATCGGAGTCTTGCTCACAAGTGAGGGAAGAGTGGCTTGTGCGGCGTCTTCAGTAATGCGGACGCTGTACCGATCCGTTGTGGTGAAGAAGGAGCTGAGCCGGATGGCAAAACTCTCAATTAACCAGTCGATCTACATTCCCATCCTCACTTATGGTCATGAGCTTTGGGTCATGACCGAAAGGATAAGATCACGGGTACAAGCGGCCGAAATGAGTTTCCTCCGCCAGGTGGTGGGGCTCTCCCTTAGAGATAGGGTGAGAAGCTCTGCGATCCGAGAGGAGCTCAAAGTAAAGCCGCTGCTCCTCCACATGGAGAGGAGCCAGATGTGGTAGGAGGCCACGGGGAAGACCCAGGACACGTTGGGAAGACTATGTCTCCCGGCTGGCCTGGGAATGCCTCGGGAACGCGGTGGGATCCCCTAGGAGGAGCTGGACGAAGTGGCAGGGGAGAGGGAAGTCTGTGCTTCCCTGCTTAGGCTGCTGCCCCCGCGACCCGACCTCGTATAAGCGGAAGAAGATGGATGGAAAGTTACAGGCGTGTACACATGATCCCATGTTTACATCTCATTGTGCAACATGGGAATATTTTAGTGGGACCTAAATGCTATATCTGAAAGGGGTACAAATTATTTCCAAAGCAGGACCCCCCACCTTGTACAGAGCTCATAAAAAACAATATGTTGTATTATTGTCTTTATAAGTGGGCCCAAACACTTATTTTAGCAAATAATCTCATGGAAATGATTGCTGCCATTTGATTATAGTAATAAAACATTGAACTTGTTATTTAGTCAGGTTTGGACGGAGGCTCCGTCGACCCACTGAGGCCGACTGACCGAACCCCGAGGGTTCGATCAAACCCAGGTTAAGAACGACTGATATATATATATATATATATATATATATATATATATATATATATATATATATATATATATATATATATATATATATATGATTTTGGTGTGGTTCCTTTATATTTTGATAATTTTCATGGTCAAAATCACAGAATTTCCATGTTTCCTGATCAAAACAATGCAGCAGATGAGAAGTGAGGCAGACACAGGTGGTGCTTCCAAGGCTACACACAATGTGTACTGGGCGTGCGTGCGAGAGGGCGCATGCTTATTGCCCCGTGGAAAAGGCAGGTCTTGAGGCAGCAAGTACCTCTGCCTCAAGGTAGGGGGCGATATATTGTCAACTTGCAGTTCAATGCCTCAGCAGTACTCTGACTCGCCACACTGGGAGAAGTGGGGGCGCTCAAGCTAGCAGACACAGCTCTCTCCAGCAGAACCCAGTCTTTTTTTATTTTCTTTTTTTTTTTTAACTGTATTTATCACAAATATGGCAGTTTTATTAGAGTAAGCCAGCGTTTGTGGGTGTTTTTTGTCAGTTGCAAAAATATTGTTTATTTTTTTGGAATGAAATTGAATTAAATGAAAGTTTTTTGCCAATATGGAGGATTATATACTGTATCCAAGATGAAATACTTCTCTAAACTGGACTTTAAGACAAAATGAATGCGAGGATAGCTATTGCTGCTTCAGATACAACTACAGAAAGGGAAATTACACTCACAATACTTGATTTATTTTGTTAAAAGCAAATGGGACCAAAAAGTATTTAATAACTTTATTAAATACTTTTTGGAACCATTTATCATATCATAATATCATTATGATAAAGTTTTTATGAAAGCGAATGACTCACTTTTCCCCCCGGTAACTCTAATGTGCAACCGAAATTAACAATGACTAGAGCTGCACTTATGAATTTAAGTAAAAAAAATAAAATGAATAAAAAAAGGTATGTATGCCTCACCTGGTGTTTAGTTCACCATATATATACAGTACAGGCCAAATTTTGGAAACACTTTTTCATTCAATGCTTTTTCTTTATTTTCATGACTTTTTACATTGTAGATTGTCACTTAAGGCGTCAAAACTATGACTGAACACAAGTGAAGTTATTTACTTAACAAAAAAAGGTGAACTATCAGAAAACATGTTTTATATTCTAGTTTCTTCAAAATAGCCACCCTTTGGGGCGGTCATTGCTCCGTTGGTAGGGTCAATGTGCCAGCAACTTGAGGGTTCCAGCTTCGATTCCCGCTTTCGCCATCCTAGTCACTGCCGTTGTGTCCTTGGGCAAGACACTTTACCCTCCTGCTCCAAGTGCCACCCACACTGGTTTAAATGTAACTTAGGTATTGGGTTTCACTATATAATGCGCTTTGAGTCACTAGAGAAAAGCGCTGTATAAATATAAGTTCAAAAATCGAATTCACTTTTCTCTGAATACTGCTTTGCACACTCTTGGCATTCTCTTGATAAGCTTCAAGCAGACCTGTGAAGTGAAAACCATTTTAGGTGACTACCTCTTGAAGCTCATCGAGAGAATGCCAACAGTGTGCAAAAAAGTTATTTCCCCTTTTTTTGTTAAGTACATAACTCCACATGTGTTGGTTCATAGTTTGATGCCTTGAGTGGAAATCCACAATGTAAATAATCATGAAAATTGAATGAGGTGTGTCCAAACCTTTGGCCGGTACTGTATACCTGTTAAAAGAATTAATACAATTCAATATTTCATCGACAATTTTGTCAACAAAATCGAGATAAAATTAAGTTATTGTTTGAAAAAATCATTATAAGGCCAACATTTATTTGACAATGATGCAGCAGGAATGATGAGTCGGCAGGGAAAAGAAAAATGCACAAAACTTACCCACTGCATTGTTCCATTGAACTCCCTCCCCCAGCCACCAGGTGATGTTAGTTAAGCTTTTCCTCCTGGTGATGTTCTTCAGAAATATTTTGATGGAGTCGTTAAAATCATGGAGTAAGTCTCCTCCTCGCTGCGCACAGCTGCTCCTCGCTTCAGACCAGAATTGATATACCCCCCAAATCTCGAACAGGACATTTCCGAAAACAAATTGACTAAGTGAGGATGAACCGTGAGCAGGACAGATTTCAGTCTTTTCAGGTAAACACCCAGCAGCAATCCACAAGAAGATGGCGGCTCTTAGGAACATCTTGACTGTGTAAAATGGCACAGGCAGAGTGGAAGGACCTGCAATTTGCCAATGGGACTTCTTGTCTGAAGAAAAGAAGACATCTGCATGTGTTGTCAACACATTAGGAAAATCACTGCGGACACTCAAACAAGATGCAAACCTGTTATGAGTGGTTGGACCAAGTCTTTGGCCTACCATATCAGATTTTGAGTATTTGCTATCTATAAAGCATTATTTTACATTATTATAAGTATCCCAATGTGTTGTGTGTTACTAAAACAAAGGTGAAGTAAAGTGAAGTGAAGTGGAATACATTTATATAGCACTTTTCACTTTTATCTACCGCCCCCCCAGGGCTCTATTCAGACTTTATCAATGAATTCTCAAGGTTCGTTGCTGATCTAGTGACGCATGCCGATAATATAATTATAATGGGGAACTTTAATATCCATATGAATACCCCATCGGACCCACCGTGTGTGGTGCTTCAGACTAAAACTGTTAGCTGTGGTCTTACACAAATAATTAATGAACCCACGCATCGCAACAGTAATACGATAGACCTAGTGCTTGTCAGGGGTATCACCGTTTCCAAAGTTATGATACTCCCGTATACTAAAGTAATGTCCAATCATTACCTTATAAAATTCGAGGTTCAGACTCATGTTTGGCTATCTAATAATAATAATACCTGCTATAGCAGCTGCAACATTAATACAGCCACGACGACAACTCTTGCTGGCCTACTGCCCTCGGTAATGGCACCATTCCCAAAGTATGTGGGCTCTATTGATAACCTCACTAACAACTTTAACTATGCCCTGCGTGAAACCATTGATAGTATAGCACCGCTGAAGTTAAAAAGACTCCAAAAAGGCGTACCCCATGGTTTACAGAAGAAACTAGTGCTCAGCAATTACCATGTAGAAAGCTGGAACGCAAATGGCGCGCGTTGCCCACATAAGCGGTCCTCTCCAAGGTTTCTCATAGTCATCATTGTCACCGACGTCCCACTGGGGTGAGTTTTCCTCGCCCTTATGTGGGCTTTACCGAGGATGTCGTTGTGGTTTGTGTTATGGTTTGTGCAGCCCTTTGAGACACTGGTGATTTAGGGCTATATAAATAAACATTGAGTGATTGATTGATTGATTCTCTAGTGACTCAAAGCGCTTTTACATAGTGAAACCCAATATCTAAGTTACATTTAAACCTGTGTGGGTGGCACTGGGTGCAGGTGGGTAAAGTGTCTTGCCCAAGGACACAACGACAGGGACTAGGACGGCAGAAGCGGGGTTCAAACCTGGAATCCTCAAGTTGCTGGCACAGCCACTCAACCAACGGAGCTATACCGCCCAAAAGGGGTATTCATTTGCGACCCGCAGCTATTTTTTTAATGGCTCGCGGCACATTCTGAAATGGTATTGAAAAACAAAAAACAAAAACAGATTAAAAAAAAAGTGGATCAAAATATCAAACAGGTAAAATATAACAAGAAAAAGTTGAAATGTTGACTCTTATAACACAGTTAATTTTCTTTAAAACTTGAATTGCTCAAATAAAGAATAATACATCAAAATCAACCTTTTTTTAAAAAAATAAATTATTATTGACATATCCAAGGCTTCAATTACTTCAGATCAAAAATTCCACTTTTATTTCTAGGGGTACCGTGTGAAAACAAAAAGGGCATAAAACAAACAAATAAATAAATTAAAAAAAACTTACAATGGATGGATAGCTCAGAAGTTGATCTAGAAACTGAAGTGTTGAAAGTTTAAAAATGAAAATCAGGACTTATTGTTCACACTTTTATGAGTGTGGGACCTTTTGGATCCTCAATAATTTTAGTGGGTTTGTTTTTATTTTTAAACTCATTGCTCAAATATCCACTGGATATTACTTTTTTGGGGGGAATTTTGCCTGTCAGGTTTAAGCACTAAACTATCTATTAAACAGGACAAGAAGCAAGGAATCAAGCAGAAACAGATGTTAATTTTGCTCATGAGGAGAAACATATGGGGCTGGACACAGTTACAGTCTCCCACTATGCTCTGAAGTACAGCCTCCGCACACACAAAAACAAATAAAACAAGTGGAATAGAATATCAAACAGGTAAAATCTAACAAGAAAAAGTTGAAATGTTGAATCTTATAACAGTTAATTTTCTTTAAAACTTGAATTGCTCAAAAAATAAAAATACATCTATCCATCCATTTTCTACCGCTTGTCCCGTATGGGGTCGCGGGGTGTCGCTGGTGCCTATCTCAGCTGCATTCGGGCGGAATGTCGCCCTCTCATCGAAGATAATAATACATCAAAATCTAAAATTTTTTGGTAAATTATTATTGACATATTCAAGGCTTCAATTCCTTCACATCAAAAATATTTTTAGGGGTATCGTTTAAAAACAAAAAGGGCATAAAACAAACAAATACAAAAAACTTAAAATCGATGGACAGCTCTGAAGTTGATTTAGAAACTGAAGTGTTGAAAGTTAAACGTCATACCAAAGACATACCGAGTCATACAAAAGACTATAAAAATGGGACCCATTACCTCCCTGCTTGACACTCAGCATAAAGGGTTGGAATTGGGGGTTAAATCACCAAAAATAATTCCCGGGCGCGGCCACCGCTGATGTTCACTGCTCCCCTCACCTCCTAGGGGGTGAAAAAGGGGATGGGTCAAATGCAGAGGACAAATTTCACCACACAAAGTGTGTGTGTGACAACCATTGGTACTTTAACTTTAACATAAAAAAAAGGTATGACTTATTGCTAAAACTTATATGAGTGGGGGACCTTCTGGATTCTCAATAATTTTAGGAGGATTGTTTTTATTTTCAAACTAATTCCTCAAATAATAACACTGGATATTACTTTTTGGGTAATTTTGCCCATCCTTCACAATCATTATGAGACACAAAAACAAGTCTTTTTTTTAGGATTCTGTCATGTTTAAGCACCAAACTATCTATTAAACAGGGTAAGAAGCAAGGAATCAAGCAGAAACAGATTTCAGTTTTGCTCATTAGGAGAAGCGTATGGGGCTGCACGCTCAGTTACATTCTCCCACTACGCTCTGAAGTACAGCCCCCGCGCTCCCCATTTGATTAAGGAGTTCCCTAGTTAACATCGCTGAGGCTGCTTCTAAAGGGGGGGGGGGGGGGGGGTATGCAAGCAGCCCCAGTAGACACAATGCGTCATTATTCAGAATGGAAAAGTGCTGATCCTCGTGATTTCGCCCTGTCTCTGTTTTGTTTGTGTTGAGGTACTCAATGTCCGTCATTGGCTGTTAGCAGGCTGTAAGACACAAACAACAGCAGCGAGGCACTCCTAACTTGCAGTGGAAGATAACAAGTTATGTGCCTTTAAGCATAAGAATTGTGTGATAACTTATATATAATTATTCTAACAGATTCTAAAGATGATAACAAATGCTTGAGAGATGCGGCGGGTGGGAACCACTATTGTAGCCTTCAAAGCCCTCTAAATCAACTTAAAAACCCTCCATCAACATTTTGTATACATGCTGCAAGTCTATATATAATGTAGTAACAGATACGTTCATAACAATATGTAATATGTACAATATTTACTGTATATTGGTCATTTTAATCATCGCTGGAACTACGTCTTTGAATCACTTATAGTTCCGTTTCCATAGCAGAGCATTTCTGACTTCTGGCAACAACTGTGTCCCCGACTTCCGGAAACAAACGCCTGCGTGTCTTCTAATAATGGCAGATTTGGTAACAAACAACAAAGATTATGATTTTTGGACGAACTCATCTTTTTGAAGCTGAATGAACAGAGGATGAACTACTGCTTCTAGAAGCGAGCACAAAGAAAAGGGTGAAACTTTGGAGCAGACAGAAGCCCACAGAGTGAGGAGAAAGCAACTTGAAACTGAAAAACGTGGAATTTGAAGACAAGCTATTTTGACATAAATGGAGTGCTTACCCAAATAAACCAGAAAAAACATCCCCGGCCTGCTGGGCAGAAAGACAACTGCCCTTCGCAGCACGTATGTGTGTTATTACAACTACAGTATATACACTCTTTGGCCACAACAAAACATCAATCAATCAATCAATCAATCAATGTTTACTTATATAGCCCTAAATCACTAGTGTCTCAAAGGGCTGCACAAACCACTACGACATCCTTGGTAGGCCCACATAAGGGCAAGGAAAACTCACACCCAGTGGGACGTCGGTGACAATGATGACTATGAGAACCTTGGAGAGGAGGAAAGCAATGGCTGTCGAGCGGGTCTAACATAATACTGTGAAAGTTCAATCCATAATGGATCCAACACAGTCGCAAGAGTCCAGTCCAAAGCGGATCCAACACAGCAGCGAGAGTCCCGTTCACAGCGGAGCCAGCAGGAAAACATCCCAAGCAGAGGCGGATCAGCAGCGCAGAGATGTCCCCAGCCGATACACAGGCAAGCAGTACATGGCCAACGGATCGGACCGGACCCCCTCCACAAGGGAGAGTGGGACATAGGAGAAAAAGAAAACAAACGGCAGATCAACTGGTCGAAAAAGGGAGTCTATTTAAAGGCTAGAGTATACAAATGAGTTTTAAGGTGAGACTTAAATGCTTCTACTGAGGTGGCATCTCGAACTTTTACCGGGAGGGCATTCCAGAGTACTGGAGCCCGAAATGAAAACGCTCTATAGCCCACAGACTTTTTTTGGGCTTTGGGAATCACCAATAAGCCGGAGTTCTTTGAACGCAGATTTCTTGCCGGGACATATGGTACAATACAATCGCAAGATAGGATGGAGCTAGACCGTGTAGTATTTTATACGTAAGTAGTAAAACCTTAAAGTCACATCTTACAAAACATGAAATGTGGGCTAAAACTTTACAGATACTATTCATGTTTTTCAGTCAGTACAGATTGGTGTTCTATCGCATTGTGGTAAAATGGTAAATGGGTTATACTTGTATAGCACTTTTCTACTTTCAAGGTACTCAAAGTGCTTTGACACAATTTCCACATTCACCCATTCACACACTGATGGTGGGAGCTGCCATTCAGGGCGCTAAGCACGACCCTTCAGGAGCAAGGCTGAAGTGTCTTGAACCAGGAACCCTCAGCTCCTGGTTTGCTTACACACATTTTTTTTTTTTTTAACTGTGTGTCTTTTTTCAAAAGACATACACACTTTTCCAAAAACCACATCCAATGTTCTTAATTCCTAGATTATTTGCAAAATGACACACTTTGGTCCAAACATATGAGCCATTCATCAAGGAAAATCAAGCATTTTGTCACGGCTTGGTATAACACAGTTTAAGAGGAACCCAAGGTTGCAGACAGACAAGAGGTGAGTCGAACAGTTTTTTACTTGGGTAGCATACTCACAAAAAGGTACTCCTCACAGGAGACGGTGCAAAAAGGAGAACTCAAAATGGGCACTGTGGAAAAAACAAAAACTATTATATAAAACATGAACAAACTTGGGTTGGAGTTGCAAGACGTGCAACTGTTGACATAGACACCAAGCTGGATGGCACCGGGAGCGGCCAGGAAAACAAGCAGCACGAAACATGGAAGTTGTCAGTAGTTGAGAGCCAAGGAGTGGAATCAACAAGTGCCATCCAGCTGCCATGGTGCTGCTTGAATATCATCCGGGTAAATGGGAAGCAGCTGTGCACGTCTCACAACTCCGCCCACTATGGGGAAACAGGAACTCTAAGGGGAAGGAGAAATGAAGTGAAGGTCAACAAGGTCAACTGCACCAACCGAGGAAAACTGAATACGAACCACAAGGTGGCAGCAGGTGGTGACACATTTGTAAAAATCTCACTCACACAGACTTCAAATGATAAGACACTATTGGATTAAATTACCCAGAACAGTGATAAACACAAAACACATTTGTAAAAAAAACTATTTTACTATAAGAAATCATGTTTGGGGCGTTTTGCCCGACCTTTTTAGTATATGTGACGAATGATTACTGTTACTTGACCAAATATATTGGCAAATCCATAGCAATCGTCATTGTTTACTTTGAAGTGGGCCTAAAGAGAAAGCAAAAACATCCTGTAATCTTTTCAAGAACTGCTCAACAATGATGCTGCAAACTGAAAATATGTATTTTTTTTACCAGTCA
Organism: Nerophis ophidion; assembly: GCF_033978795.1. Lineage (NCBI taxonomy): Eukaryota > Metazoa > Chordata > Actinopteri > Syngnathiformes > Syngnathidae > Nerophis > Nerophis ophidion. The sequence goes on from NC_084635.1 coordinate 21,649,082, forward strand.
GGTAAAGTAACATATCACAGTAGTCAACAATGACATGCAGTACAAATTAAAATCCGAGGCAAATAAAAAGGTTTTAAAAAAAATCTGGAAATAAATAAAAAATACAGCATAGAGTATAGCAGGCCTGGGCAATTATTTTGACTCGGGGGGCCAAATTTAAAGAAAAAAATGTGTCTGGGGGCTGCTGTATCAATTTTTAGGGACACTAATACAAAACTTCCCAACAATGTCTGATTAAATGCTAAAATTGTTATGACAGACCGCGTAAAAAAACGAAATGGAATTTTACATTTTTCTATGAACGATAAAACACTGAATATTCACAAAATATGAATGTCACACCCTCATTCGATCGACATATTTTCCAATCAAGTGAAACGCAAAAAAAAATGCAACAAACAGTGAAATATGAACGGGAAGGGTACAAAATAAACCCACCTACAATCTGATATATCGCTAAGCTTTAGAACTTTGTTGTGAAAAGCTCCTTCTGCGTCTGTGGAAACGCTTCCCGACCACACTGCTTGGTGCCTCGTCTGAGCTGCTGTGACGTAGATTACTATAGTAACTAATTAGAATACCATAGTACCTGGAATATCACCCATAAGCGCAGATCCCAACCAGTGAAATACTTTCTATAGTTCAAGACTTAGGGTCATTAGAAAACATGACTGCACATCATAATGGCAGCTACACTTTACATTTTAAAGATCTAAAAAAAATATTTGGGAATGTCCGGCGGGCCATATTGAAAATCTCAACAGGAGGCGTGTGGCCCTCGGGCCTTAATTTGCCCAGGTCTGGAGTATAGACTACATGAGCAGACTTAGGCAACAGCAACTCCATGAAAGAACATACTCAAAAGCCTCAATTAATTATTCTAATCATCACCTGCCCGTCTAGCTGGATCAGTCCCCCTCTCTTCACCCGAGTGTCCAAAACATATGATCGCAAATCCGATGTCATAACTACAAAGTCTATTATGTAACTGCAACCCATCGTGTCCGGGATCCAAGTGCACATATGGACACCCTTATGTTTGAACGTTGTGTTTGTTATCGACAATCTTTGACGAGCACAACAGTCCAATAACAAAACACCACTTGGGTTAAGATCCAGGCGGCCGTTCTTCCCAATCATGCCTCTCCAGATATTCACTGTCATTGCCAACATGAGCGTTGAAGTCCCCCAGCAGAACAAGGGAATCACCTGAGGGAGGACTCTCCAGTACTCCCTTGAGGGAAACCAAAACGGGTGGGTACTCTGAGCTGCTGTTTGGTGCACAAACAACAGTCAGGACCTGTCAAACCCCACCCGAAGCTGGAGGGAATCGACCCTCTTAACTACCAGGTTAAACTCCAACTTGCAGGCATTAACCCTGGGGGCAACAACGCCAGAGTGGAAGAGTCCAGCCCCTCTCTTGAGTTCTGGTTCGAGAGCCCTTGCTGTGCGTCGAAGTGAGTATGACTATATCTAGCCGGAACGTCTCCACCTCACGCCGAGGATTGGACCGCCAAGTGCCCTGGCTTCGGCTTCCACCCAGCTCATACTGCACCCGACCTCTAAACCCTTTTTCTTTCCTCTTCCCTCAGAGGGAGGTTCTGCCTGGGCGATTGCTGAGTGTTCCATATCAATTGAGTAGTACCCGTGGCTGGCCTAGCCGTGCTCCCCCTGGAGGGTGTTGGGAGTCTTACCGTCTGGCTGCAAGGAGTCTCTTTGGGTGGGGCATTCTATTTTTCTGGCGGTGTGGGGTGTGGTTTCTCGCTGACTTGGGGGCTGATTGTCTCCTGCTTCTCCCGTGCCTTGTCCTCCCTCGGGCGTGTCTGTCTACAGCCTGCCACTGGCCTGCCCAGCAGCATGGTGGGCTCTGTTGTGGGGGTCCTGTTGCTGGCTGGCCTGCCTGCTGTTTTGGGTTGTGCTCTCTGGGGGGTTGGAGACGTACTTTGGCTCTCCCACATCCACACACAAATACAATACATACATACAAACACAATATATACACCCACACACACATTCACTGTACAAACATACATACATACATATACAAACCCTGTTTCCATAGGAGTTGGGAAATATTTTTAGATGTAAATATAAACGGAATACAATGATTTGCAAATCCTTTTCAACCCATATTCAGTTGAATGCACTACAAAGACAACTTATTTGATGTTCAAATTCAGAAACTTTTTTTGTTGTTGTTGCAAATAATAATTAACTTAGCTGCAACTCATACCAGAGTAGTTGGGAAAGGGCATGTTGACCACTGTGTTACATCACCTTTTCTTTTAACAACACTCAATAAACATTTGGGAACTGAGGAAACTAAATGTTGAAGCTTTGAAAGTGGAATTCTTTCCCATTTTTTTTTTATGTACTGTAGAGCTTCAGTCGTTCAAGAGTCTGGGGTCTCCGCTGTCGTATTTTACGCTTCATAATTAACCACACATTTTCGATGGGAGACAGGTCTGGACTGCAGGCGGGCCAGGAAAGTACCCGCACTCTTTTTTTTACGAAGCCAAGCTGTTGTAACACTTGTCTTGCTGAAATAAGCAGGGGCGTGCGTCCATGATAGCGTTGCTTGGATGATGTTCAAACTGATAAACAATATGAAGCGTAAAATACGACAGCGGAGACCCCGGACTGTTGAACGACTGAAGCTCTACATAAAACAAGAATGGGAAAGAATTGCACTTTCAAAGCTTCAACATATTTGCGTATGATGTCACCTAGCGGCAGCATGTAGATGCTGAAGAGTGCAGGGCCAAGAACCGAACCCTGGGGAACTCCACACGTTACCTTAACATAGTCCGAGGTCACATTGTTATGGGAGACGCACTGCACCCTGTCAGTAAGATAAGAGTTAAACCAAGACAGGGCTAAGTCTGACATACCAATTCGTGTTTTGATATGCTTTAATAAAATATCATGATCGACGGTATCGAAAGCAGCGCTAAGAGTATTTCAAAATATTTGTAAGCATCCCCACCGTTACAGAGGGGATGAGAGGGTTTCTAAAAAGAAATTGAGCACTGCCGAGGCTGCACAGTGCTCATCTGCAAGGCCTCGTTGCTCTCAGCTACATTGTGTCTGGATTTGAGTCTCTTATGGTCGACAGCTTGCCAAGAAAAAAAAACACTTTCATCAGAGTTGTCCTGAGAGACCCCATTTGTTTAAAAAAACAAACATTGTTACTCATGACGTCTTATGCAGGACATTGTAAGCAATTCAAATAATTCTGACTAACAAATATAAACATATTGAGTTTTGTTTACATGCAAATGTGCTTTTACTGGCTAGTGAACACTCATATATGAGGTTTTTTTTTCTGCTGCCCTCTTATTGGCTTCCTCTTCTTCTTCTTCTTCTTTTGGAATAGAATAGAATAGAAAGTACTTTATTGATCCCTGGGGGAAATTCAGCATCACAGTTCGCTCACAATAGACAATAATAATAAATAAATAATATAATTTATATCATATACTGTATATACAATATATAATATATGAAACATAAATATAATCTACATATATTCTACATTTAAGTACAGTCAAAAGGAACATATGCATTATATATTACACACCAAAACCTTCAGTCTGTGAGAGTTGCCACTGACAGTTTGTTTGTGTTTTACTTTCTCCTCTGTGTGTTTAGTATTTCCTGTCCTTAGTTCCTGTCTAGTGCTCTTATTTTGGTTCAGCTTCGTGTTTGTCTCCCTGTGTCCTGTTTTCACTCAGCTGCGGCTGATTGGCATCTGGTCACACCTGATGTAAATCGGCCAGCTCCTATTTGTACCTGCTTTGTCTTGTCTCAGTTGCTGGATCATTGTATTGTCATTCGGACTTGTATCGTCGTTGCCACATATCTCTCTTGTCGTGCTACCTGTCGTTTGGTTACAGCTACTACCTGTCCTGCTACATTTTGTCCTGGTCGTCGTAGCGGTAAGCTGTTTTTGTTAGCCAGTAGCTATTTCCAGTTTTTCTGTCTGTTATCCTCGAGCTTCCATGCTAAAGATCCTTTTTGTTTTCTAGCTTCCAGTGCTAGCTCCCTTAGTTTGTTATTCCGCCCACGTGCTTGCTTTTTGTTTGTTCTTGTTCTATTATTTATATTAAATCATGTCTTCAGATCCAATGCCTGCCTCCATCTCTGCATCTTGGGGTTCATCAACAAATACCCCTGACACAGTCAACCTCTCATAAATTGTGTTTGTCACAAGTTATAGCTGAATTAATAGCTTACACATACTACGCCACTTGTAGGATCGCTCCCACAACCAACAGTTCGATTTGAAGTTTGAACTATTATTTTGTTGGTTTTATGCTCTTTTGTCAAAACTTTGATGTTTTTATATGGCAACCACACAACATATGCAATATTTTTTCCACAAAAAACATTTTAAAGTGATAATTTTTGAATAATAATTCATTATGACGTAGATTTGTTTGTCCTTTTTTTTTGAGCAATGGAAAAAAAAGAAAATAAAGACAAAAGGAAAAAAAAATGCCTGCATGGCAGCTTTGTGTCAACATTGCCACTTTTTCTCAGTAGATTTCACCTCATTCCACTTTTTTTAAATGTTTTTTTTATTTTTTGCAATACTGTCAATTTTGCAATTTTTGCAGAATGTGTGGACACCCCTGATTTAGACCACCCTTCATTGATCACGAGCTACTGGTGGATCATGATAGGTGTGTCAGTCGAGCACCAGCCAGGCATTAAAAAAAGAGTCCTATAAATTAGCGATCACCAATCTTTTAATATGACGTCCCTTTGGACACTTGATTGACATTCGCGGCACCTGGACAATTAACCCTGGACAATTAAGATGCCAAAAACCAACCACTTTCATGTGGTGTTAAACATGCTGGTATTTTTTATTAAACACCTGTAACATTACAGTTTTTTCCACTTGCTTTCAGACAATTTTACTAACTGTGTCTTTTTTCAAAAGATATACACACTTTTCCAAACATCACATTAAATTTTCCTAATTCCTACATTATTTGCAAAATGACACACTTCGGTCGAAACATATGCCCGTTCATCAAAATAAAGCAGGCATTTACTGAATGTTGTTAAAAGGAAAGGCGATGTAACACAGTGGTAAAAATGCCCCTGTGCCAACTTTTTTGCAATGTGTTGCTGCCATTACTGTTTTTTTTCTGATTGCTTACACACAAAAATGTTGATTTTCACACAGTTAACAAAGTCCACACACAGTAAACTAAACCACAGTGCAGACTTCCCTAATATCAGGCATAGACTCTGCTTCACAGTTTATGCTTTACACTAGGGGTCCCCAAACTACAAATTTGAATGTTATTTTTGTATTTTAATTTCTTTAAATTTGTGGCCTCCAGCTCTACCTGAATTTCGGGAGATTTTCGGGAGAAAATTTGTCCCGGGAGGTTTTCGGGAGAGGCACTGAATTTCGGGAGTCTCCCGGAAAATCCGGGAGGGTTGGCAAGTATGACATCACACCAACTCTCAAATCCCCTTCACTGGCTTCCTGTTCCATTCAGATTTGAATTAAAAATCTCCCAGTGCCTCCATAGAAATGGCCCTGTCTATACCTCAAAGATCTGCTCACCCCCAAATCCTCCACACGACACCTCCGCTTCAAACAGGCTAACCTCCTCCAACCACCAAAGACAAAGCTACGAACTATGGGAGACCGGGCTTTCTGCTCCACTGATCCCAGCCTGTGGAACGATCTCCCTGACCACCTGAGGGCACCACAGACTGTGGATGCTTTTAGAAAAGGCTTGAAAACCCATCTTTTAAAAAAAAAGCCTTTTTATAGATATGCATTCTGGTTTTGGCTATTGGGCTGTTTCTAGTTTTATATTTTATTTATTTATTATTATTATTATTATTTATTTTTTCACACTGTGGCATTTTGAGGTTGTTTGCTCAAAGTAATGTGCTTTTTACAAATAAAATAAATTGTTACTATTATGATTATTATTAAACGTCCACAGGTGTGAATGTGAGTGTGATTGGTCGTTTGCTTATATATGCCCTGTGATTTGTAAGAGACCAGTTTTGGCTGGAATAGACTTTAGCACCCCCTGATGAGGGCCATGCAACAATTATTCACTGAATGTTCAATAGCATTATTGAAGTTGATACATTTCCGTCCCTCAGATCTTCTCCCCTTTAGGAGGCGAGTGCTCTCGCTGGAAGAGGAGGGTCACGCCCTTCCTAAAGCGCTGGTCTCTCACACTATAGATGATTACATTACAGCAACTGTTACACGCCAAGATCCAGAAAGCAATAAAGGAAAAGTTACACCAGGTGTATCCGACCACATTCCCGAGTACAAACACTGCAATAGGAGTGAAGGACGCCGTGAAGGTCAACGTCAAGATGCAGATTGTCTTTGCAACTTTGATATCTGACAGGGTGGGTCTTTTGCAGCAGCCTCCACCATTTGGACTGGTCTCGGAGAGAAGTTCACGCCTTTTGGTGTAACGTCGAATGCTTGTGAAGGACACAATGTTAACGGCTAAGGTGCCACTAAGAAGTGTGAAGTCAAATGCTGGGAATAAGAGCAACACATGGCTATTGGCAGATAACTGGGGGTTCAAGGGGGTGTAGATGCACATGCGACTGCACTCGTCGTACTCCAGAGTGAAGCTGCTGCTCAAGATGAGGGGCGCCAGCGCAAGCAAAACGCTAGAAGTCCAGGAGAGCACGACCAGAAGCAGAGTCCGTCTCCGTGTCACTAAGGTGTCCTTGCGGAGAGGCCACAGGATGGCCACGCTTCTTTCCACGGTCATGAGGAAGATGGTGGTAATGGAGACAAACGTGCACAGGGCAAACATGGGGCCAATCAGCATGCAGGGCTGCCAAGAGCGTAGCCATTCCCCCAAGGAAGTGGAGCCACGCTTGTACCAACTGGGAGGCGAGTTGGCTACCATTAGGGACACCTCGGTGTAGATGGAGAACGGAACCACAAAGACACCCACCATCATGTCAGCTACAGCCAGAGACACTGTCAAAGAAAGGGAGAATGTCCACATATTGTGTTATTAGATGCCCTTATGATGAAAGAGCACAAGTCTACCTTTGAACAGTGGTTCTCAAATGGAGGGACATTCCCGAATAATTGTTTTAGATCTTTAAGATGGAAAGTGTAGCTGCCATTATGATGTGCAGCAGGGACGTGCACATGATTATAGAGGGGAAGGGGCTCAAAGTCAGAAAAGGGCAGGACATTTTTTTTGGGTCCTTTACACAATATGGAAATTGATGTAATATTAAATTTGCTAATAGGAAGCTAACTACTTAGCTGTGTGTCCTTTGTAGGTAAAAGTGATTGCTATTTCTTTTGTGTCAACAAATTATTGTCATAATTAGTTAATTCACATTATCACAGGCTTGGAAGACATGAAAAGCAACACAAAACTGGTTTATTATTAGGCTATTTATTGTTAAAGATAAGCACTTTAATATTGGACATTGAACAGTGCAACTTGAACTTTGAAAAAAAATAAAATAAATAAATACCCAAATGGAAATAACTTCAATGTGAAAATCTGTCCTTCTTCCCTTAACTTGATGAAAACACTATCAAGTTGTAACTTATGGTCTTTCTCACTTAATGCTCGGACTAAACAACTGAAACGCAATACAACTTTATATCTAAACATCTACTTTGAGAGAAATGTGATCCGGCGTAAACACAGTTAGTTTTATTTTGAAAATTAACCCAGTGTTTTATTTTGTATTTTGTACACTACTTCCTGTCCCGCACGATCAGCTCTGCTCTGTGCTCAATTGATGTGCCTTGCTCAATTGACGCGCTGTGCTACGACGTCCGGCAAAAACAGAAGCTGACACATTGAATAATAGAATAATCAGGGGCGCCGCTAGGGATTTTGGGCCCCATGAAAAGAATTTTTACAGGGCCCCCAACACAGCGGCAACATTTTTTGATGCTAATTTAAATACAAAAGGGTTTAAGCTTATTAAACCATTAAAATTGTTCATAATTACCTTTGTTTAATTCATTTTAATTAATGAATTACCTTCATCTTTGTATTGTTTTGAGACTGTAGTAAAATGTATTATGACCGTAAGTCTTCAACTATACAAAGTATTTCAATGGTTGGAGTCTGCGCTTTTGGATGATATACCAGTTACTATGGTAATCTAATTAGTTACTACAGTAATCTAATTAGTAACTATGGTCATCTAATTAGTTACTATGGTCATCTAATTAGTAACTACGGTCATCTAATTAGTTACTATGGTCATCTAATTAGTTACTATGGTCATCTAATTAGTTACTATGGTAATGTAAGTCACAGCAGCTCAGACGAGGTACCAAGCAGTGTGGGCGGGAAGCGTTTCCACAGACGCAGAAGGAGATTTTCACAACAAAGTTCTAAAGCTTAGTGATGTCTCAGATATATGTCAGATTGTAGGTGGTTTTATTTTGTACCCTTTCGGGTTCATATTTCCCTGTTTGTTGCATTTTTGTTGCGTTTCACTTGATTGTAAAATGTGTCGATCGAAAGCAGGTATGACGTTCATATATTGTCACTATTTAGTGTTTTATCCTTCATAGAAAAATGTAAAATTCCATTATGTTTTTTAAGGCGGTCTGTCAAAACGTTTTTAGCATTCAATCAGACATTATTGTGAGGTTTTGTATTAGTGTTCATAAAAATAGACATACCAGCCCCCAGACACATTTTTTTCTCTAAATGTGGCCTCGAGTCAAAATAATGGCCCAGGCCTGGCCTAGAGGATGCTAATTTTCCATAGTGTTTTAGGGATTATGTCTCACCCTCTTGCGGCTCAGAGAACGTAAACTACATCCCCACGTGACCAGGTCTACCTTAATGCAGGGGCTTGCCTGGGCTGAACCCAGGGGCCTCCCAGTTCGGGGTTCCTATGCACAGAGGTGCACGTCAGCCCTCTGGTCCTGTCTTGGGGAAATTGATAGTAAACATGTTTTGCTGTAGTTTTTGGGCACAGTGACGATTAAAGCGTTTGGCATCTTTTGACGGAGGTAAATGGTAAATGGGCTATACTATGCTTTTCTACCTTAAGGTACTCAAAGCCCTTTGACACTATTTCCACATTCACCCATTCACACACACTTTCACACACTGATGGCGGGAGATGCCATGCATGGCCCAAACGAGGACCCATCAGGAGCAAGGGTGAAGTGTCTTGCTCAAGGACACAACGGATGTGACAAAGTTGGTAGCAGGTGGGGATCAAACCAGGAACCCTCAGGTTGCTGGCACAGCCACTCTTCCAACAGCGCCACACCGTCTATATTTAGGTATACATATACATATATGTATTTGTGATAGAAATAAGGGGGGTTCCACAGGCCATTACTTTATTATTAATTTTGTCATTTTGCAGTAAAATACATATGTTTATGTGTTCTTAATAACCTAAAACCTGCATCTCAATAAGTTCACTCTTCAAAGTAAATGCTGTACATTATCACAATACTTCATAAAACTACTGTGGTTGTTTGTAATACAATTCCTTGTATTGTTTTGATACAATATTTCTTTATCCAAAAGTTTTATTTTTTTAAAAGCATTTTACATGTTAAAATTGTGCTGTTTTTGAGGGTGAGGGGGAGCTTGTACCAATTAAATGGATATCCATTCATTTCCATGAGTGAGGCTGTTTTTCGAGGTACGAGCTGCATCACAAAACCAATTAAGCTCACATCCCAAGGTACCGCTGTGTTCATATTTGAGCCTGTATAATTTTGACTCTATATAAATGAGAGAAAATTCAGAATATATTTAAATTTGTGGATTAAATTCTTATTTCCAATTATTGAATCATTTAATGTAAGCAAATCTTTATCTTTAAGGGCCCAAAATGAATACCACCTTCATGCCGGGGATGAGGGTCTAACTTCTGAACATAAACACCACATAGAGTTGTGGTCAAAAGTTTACATACACTTGTAAAGAACATAATGTCATGGCTGTCTTGAATTTCCAATCATTTTGTACAACTCTTATTTTTTTGTGATAGCGTGATTGGAGTACATACTAGTTTGTCACAAAAAAACATTCATGAAGTTTGGTTCTTTTATGAATTTTTTATGGTTCGACCAAATCTGCTGTCTCACAAGTTTATATTAATATGTTAATACAGGGGTGTCAAACTCAATTTACCTGGGGGCCACTGGATGCAGAAACTTGACGAGGCTGGGCCGCTAGAAAAGATTTCTTCAAAAAATCTGAAACGCACTATTTAATTATTTCACCCTCTTTGAATGGCTTTCCCGCCCTAGCAACATACTTGCCAACTCTCGTGATCTTTCCGGGAAACACCCAAATCTCAGTGCCACTCCCGACAATCTCCCTGGGCAATCATTCTCCCGGTTTTCACCCGGAAAACAATATTAAAGTTGTGCATGAATGCACTGTCTTTAGGGTCCTCTACGACCTATCATCTCGTCGGCTTTTCCACCATGCAAACAGTGTGCCGACCCAGTCACATAATGTACGGGACTTCTACGGAACCACGGAAGTGACTGCAAGATATACTTGACCAATAGCCATACAGGTCACATTTAGTGTAGTCGTATAAACAACTTTATCACTGTTACAAACATGCGCCACACTGTGAACCCACAACAAACAAGATTGACAAATATATTTTGGGAAAACATCGCACCGTAACACAACATAAACACAACAGAAAAAATACCCAGAATCCCATGCAGCCCTAACTCTTCCGGACTACAATATACACCCTCCCCCAACCCTGCCGCCGGATGTTCTCTCACAATGTGTTTGTCATTCTTGTTTGGTGTGGGTTCACAGTGTGGCGCATATTTGTAACAATGTTAAAGTTGTTTATATGGCCACCCTCAGTGTGACCTGTGTGGCTGTTGATCAAGTACTGTATGTCTTGCTGTCGCTTACTGTGTTTGCAGAAGCTTAATAAAATTTCTGGCTGGCTTGCACGCTGTTTGTACAGGTCATAGAGGACGTTCAAGTCAGTGCCTCCACTGTGCCCCCTAATATTGTTTTTAGGGGGAAATTCGGGAGAATGGTTGCCCTTGGAGGGGCACTGAAAATTGGGAGTCTACCGGAAAAATTGAGGGTATAGAAGTATGACGGTGTAAAGCGGCATTCACATAAAAATAAAGTCTCTCGGGCCGCAATTGGCCCGCGAGACTTTATGGTCTTTATTGAGATCCCTGTGTTAATATATGGTTATATGTCCCTTGGCAAGTTTCACTGCAATAAGGTGCTTTTGGTAGCCATCCACAAGCTTCTGGTCGAGTTTTTGACCCCTCCTCTTGACGAAATTGGTGCAGTTCAGCTCAATTTGTTGGTTTTCTGACATGGACTCGTTTCTTCAGCATTGTCCACAAGTTTAAGTCCGGACTTTGGGAAAGGCATTCTAAAACCTTACTTCTAGCCTGATTTAGCCATTCCTTTACCACTTTTGACGTGCGTTTGGGGCCATTGTCCTGTTGGAACACACAACTGCGCCAAGGACCCAACCTCCGGGCTGATGATTTTAGGTTGTCCTAAAGAATTTGGAGGTAATCCTCCTTTTTCATTGTCCCATTTATGCTCTGTAAAGCACTAGTTCCATTGGCAGCAAAACAGGTCCAGCGCATAATACAACCACCACCATGCTTGACGGTAGGAATGGTGTTCCCGGGATTAAAGGTCCTTTCTTTTCTCTTCCAAACACATTGCTGGGTATTGTGGCCAAACATCTCCATTTTTGTTTCATCTGACCACAGAACTTTGTCCATCTGATGTCAGATGAAACAAGAATTGAGCTGTTTGGCTACAATACCAGCAATATGTTTCATGAATGTTTTTTGTGACAAACAAATATGTGCTCTGATCACTCTATCACCAAAAAATAAGACTTGTAGAAATTATTGGAAACTCAAGACAGCCATGACATTATGTCCTTCACAAGTGGATGTAAACCTTTGACCACGACTGCAGATACAGTATCATTGTACAACATCTTAAACACTGTTAATGACATTGTAATTTTTAAATTTGAAATTACTTGACAATTTGCTAAAATAACACCATATAATGTACTACACAAATATTAAACATGAACATTTGGTAGGGTTCCTACAACAGCCACCTTTTAGATATCCCTGAGGTGTCCTGGACTGCCTTGTCTGCAGGAAGACTGTAAGAGTGACCATGTTGCCAACCACGATAGCAAAAGCCAGGCTGACCATGAACCCTACAGCCAAGGTGCGGTTGACCAGGCCACCGCAACAAAGCGTGCAGGGAGGGGTTGACGTCTGTCCTGACTCAAGTTCTGCACAAGTTGCTGAGGTGTTGAGAGGCAGCGTCGTCATGTCCCACCATGGATTGCTTCACCCTGCTGTGGTGGGGTGACTCAGGAAACAGGTTGCTATAATGAGAGAAAATCCTGTTGTTATTGAAATATATCAGACATGAATATTATTAGAGTATAACTTATTTTCCGGGGATGTAAAGGGCAGAAGACCAAAATGTTGAATGTATACATATTTTTTTTACAATTCTGCATAACACAATTGAAAAGAACCCAATGATGCAGACAGAGAAAAGAAAAATGTGCACCATGGAAAAAAACCAAAAACTGCTATAAACACCATTTCCTAAGGAGTTGGGAAATTGTGTTGGATGTAAATATAAACGGAATACAATGATTTGCAAATCCTTTTCAACCCATATTCAAATGAATGTACTACAAAGACAAGATATTTGATGTTCAAACTCATAAACTTTATTTTTTATTTTTTGCAAATAATAATTAACTTAGAATTTCATGGCTGCAACACGTGCCAAAGTAATTGGGAAAGCGCATGTTCACCACTGTGTTACATCACCTTTTCTTTTAACATGTCATCCCCGTAAATCAGTTTCATGTTTGATCATGTTTATGTTTTGTTTTTGGACTCTTGTTTCCCGTTTTGCACTTCCTGGTTTTGTTTGTTTCCATAGTCACTGATTTGTTTCCACCTGGTCTTCAAGCCACGCCCCTGTCCTCAGCCTCACACCTGTTAGTAATCATCATCACAGTCATTATTTAAACCAGGGGTCGGGAACCTTTTTGGCTGAGAGAGCCATGGAAGCCAAATATTTCAAAATGTATTTCCGTGAGAGCCATATAACAGTTTTTAACACTGAATACAACTAAATGCGTGCATTTTTAAGACCAACATTTTGAGAGTGTAATAAGTCTCTAATTGTTTTTAACAACATTGTTATTCTAAAGTTAACCATTAAGAAATACAATACTTCTTACCATTAATGCGACATCTTGGACAGGTGCGATAGAAAACGGATGGTAGGATTAAAATGCTTGAGAATGTTTTGTAACTTTAACATTATTTTAAACACTGTGATTACCAGCGGAATTATTAATTATTTATCGTGTTAAGCAATGTCAGCTAAGATCTATCTGAGAGCCAGATGCAGTCATCAAAAGAGCCGCATCTGGCTCTAGAGCCATAGGTTCCCTACCCCTGATTTAAACCATTCTGTTTCCGTCCTCGTCCTGGGAACTTTGCTTGTGTACTTGCTACATGCTTTACCTACCGGACTTTGTATCGAACCCTCAAGACCACACACCTACCTTTCCTTGCCACGGTGATTATTGTTTTGACCACGCCACGTAAGATCTTGTTTGTATTTGTTCCTCCGTGCAAGTTTTTTATTTGTTTTGTACCATTGATAGTAACTTTTGTTTATTTGTACATAGTCATGCCATTGTGCTGTTTTGTTTGGAGTTTAGTCTACATTATTATCCGCCACTGAGCGCGCCCTGTTTGACCTGTTTTTGTATTATAGTGTGTAAATAAATTATTATGTACCTCAATTCACGCCTGGCTCGTCCCAAATTCCCTCCGCATCAAAGAAGCAAAACAAATCCAAGTCAAAGACCTGACATAACAACACTTAATAGACGTTTGGGAACTGAGGAAACTAATTGTTGAAGCTTTGAAAGTGGAATTCTTTACCATTCTTGTTTAATGTAGAGCTTCAGTCGTTCAACAGTCCGGGGTTTCCGCTGTCGTATTTTACCCTTCAAAATGCGGCACACATTTTCGATAGGAGACAGGTCTGGACTGCAGGCGGGCCAAGAAAGTACCCACACTCTTTTTTTTACAAAGCCACGCTGTTGTAACACGTGCTGAATGTGGCTTGGCATTGTCTTGCTGAAATAAGCAGGGGCGTCCATGAAAAAGACGGCACTCAGATGGCAGCATGTGTTGTTCCAAAATCTGTATGTACCTTTTAGCATTAATGGTGCCTTCACAGATGTGTAAGTTACCCATGCCTTGGGCACTAATGCACCCCCATACCATCACAGATGCTGGCTTTTGAACTTTGTGTCGATAACAGTCTGGATGGTTCGCTTCCCCTATTGTCTGAATGACACGATGTGGAATATTTCCAAAAACAATTTGAAATGTGGACTCGTCAGACCACAGAACACTTTTCCACTTTGCATCAGTCCATCTTAGATGATCTCGGGCCCAGAGAAGCCGGCGGCGTTTTTTGATGTTGTTGATAAATGGCTTTCGCTTTGCATAGTGGAGCTTATCTTGCACTTACAGATGTAGCGACAAATATTTCATTGCAGTAAACTAATATCCCGCAAATCCCTCATATTCCTCTTGTTTTGCATCTGACCCTGAATTCCACTTCAAATTCTTATAGCTCACAGCCGGTTTTAGAGTTTGTGTAATTTGGCTCAGCTTGACAAAACAGATCATTTTTTTGTTTGTTCAGCTCGAGAGTGCACTCATCTTAATGAGATTTGACCCTCTGTCCTGTGTTTGTCCTGAGGGTCCGATATTGTGCAATTCAACACAAAGAGCTTCTACGTTACTGTTGTTGTGTTTGGATTGGTGCTGTCAAATGTTTACATTTAATCACACTTTTAAATGTGGAATCATCATTATCAACCACAGGTTATTACTCATTGCATAATATAAATAAACTTAAAGGAAGATCCCACAAGTTCGACACAAATTCAATTTTATTGTCATAATTTCATGCAGGAGCATTTTTTTTATGTTTTTCTTGAATGCACGTCATTTATTTGCTCTAAACTTGGTAACAGTTTTAACTAAATTCACTTTAATCTAGTTTGCCAGAAAACACACGCAGTTACAGTCTCCTCACTCATTTTTGCACTGAAGTTGTCATGATCGGTTGCCCGGATCATGTTTTGTTAAATTTTTGACTCCCTCTGTTCTGTTTTCAGCACCCTTGGGTTTGTTTGTTTTTGGTTACCACGGGTGCTGATTAGTTTCGCCTGCCTCTAATTAGTGTTCTGGAAAGTCAACTGCCCCCAGGCAAAAAATCAGAGAGCTACTTATTCCTGTTTTTTGCCACTCTAGGGCTGGGCGATATGGCCTTTTTTTAATATCTCGATATTTTTCGGCCATATCACGATACACGATATATATCGATATTTTTGCCTTAGCCTTGAATTAACACTTGATGCATATAATCACAGCAGTAAGATGATTCTATGTGTCTATAGTAAAACATTCTTCGTCATACTTCATTAATATATGCTCATTTTAAACTTTCATGCAGAGAAGGAAATCGCAACTAAGTCAATTGACCAAAACTGTACTTATTAAAGTTTTTAGCAGGTGACTTTTCAAATGATGCTACATATTAGCAGTAACGCTACCTTTGGTAGCAACACTTTAGCAACAAAATACGGTTGTCTATTCGACATCTTCCCGCTTGAAGCCGAACCACCGCCAGACGATGGACTACCTGCTGTTTTTCGTGGGAATTCATTTTTCCTTTATCCGCACCTTCTTTCTCTGGTATTACCACTTGCACGGCTCCGCTAGCACCACAGCTAACGTTACCCAGTCTGCTACCTGCTTTGTGAGTGCATATACGTATGTGACGTGTGTAAGTTTGTGCTCTTGCTGTCTGTGAGAAGGAGACACAAGAATGAGTGGGAAGAACCTGTAGTGTAATGCCCGCAGCTAAAAGTAACTGCGTGAGAACGTATACTCGAATATCACGATATAGTCATTTTTTATATCGCACAGAGACAAACCCCCGATATATCGCCCAGCCCTATGCCACACTCAGTCTGGCTGTCTTATTTGCTCAAATGCAGCAGTTACATCGTTACTTCTTGATTCCTGAGCTAAGCGTTGCCATTTGTTTTCTATGCTACTCTTTCCGGTTAGCTATTTCCTTAGCTTGCCGTGCTATCGGCACGCTTGTTTTGTTTGTGTCCTGACTGATTTATGGACAATAAATCATTGTCTTACCTGCATCTTGGGAGAACGATCTACGCATCACTATGCAACCACGATGTGACAGAAGTGTGCATTGTCCTGATCACTGACCATATACCAAACCCTTGCCACCTTTCAGGTAACCATCCTCGGTGACGGTAAAGGAGCATGTGAGGTCAAAATAAATTGTGTGATTAATCTGCGCATTTGCAAGAATAATGCAACGTTTTTTTAGTGAATAATCACATGAGTTAGCTCATTATTTTTGACAGCCCTAGTTTAGATTAAATACAAATACCGTATTTTTTGGACTATACAGTAAGTCACAGTTTTTTTTCATAGTTTGGCCAGTGGTGCGACTTATACTCAGGAGCGACTTATGTGTGAACTTATTAACACATTACCATAAAATATCAAATAATATTATTTAGCTCATTCACGTAAGAGACTAGACCTATAAGTTTTCATCGGAATTTAGCAATCAGGAGTGACAGATTGTTTGGTAAACGTATAGCATGTTCTATATGTTATAGTTATTTGAATGACTCTTACCATAATATGTTACGTTAACATACCAGGCACCTTCTCAGTTGGTTATTTATGTGTCATATAACATACACTTATTCAGTCTGTTGTTCACTATTCTTTTATTATTTTAAATTGCCTTATTCTTGGTGTTGGGTTTTATCAAATAAATTTACGCCAAAAATGCGACTTGTGTATATTTTTTTCCTTCTTTATTATGCATTTTCGGCAGGTGCGATTTATACTCCGGTGCGACTTATATTCCGAAAAACCCGGTACTCCAAAACACACAGTTTTGTCATTCAATGCGTTTGTATTACCAAAATAACAAACACATGAATGGGTATGTAGCCTGCCTAAGTGGCAGGTACTATTTTCTTTACATCGCTGTGGGAAATAAACACAATTATCCCTGCTTGGTGACAAATATTAAAGCAGAAACATATTTATAAAAACGTAACTTTTACATACTATTTGGATTAGAAAAGCTTACCTGCATTATTGTAGTAAAGAGTCATAAAGCAGCAGAGCAAACGTTGCAAAGGGAAGTCAAATTCCGTCAACTGCAGTCCAGTGAAGAATGACGTGGAGATACAGTCATGCTCCTCTTCAATTCCCCGAGAAGGCGCGTAAACTATGAGTCCGAGTGATTCAGCCACCCACCTTCCTCGCTTACATTCTGCAGCGCTCTCCCCAGCCTCTTCATGATTTGTACACACAGTTAGCTTTCAAGGTGAAGACCAACTACAATTTCTTGTTTACCATATTTCCTCCGACATTACAATCATCTCCTTTCCATCTGTAAAAATATGTATCTTACAACTACTAAATGAATCACCGATACATTTAAATTAGGGATGCACAATGTAGTAAATATCACATAGTTAATGGTAAATATTAGGATTTATGATGTCACACATTGTAAACAGACATACATTGTGTAGAATTTTTACACAATCTGCGATTTCATCATGGTCACCCTTTAACATCATTGAATGTCAGGACAAACCGACAGGTACAATTTGTCAAATCTTCCTTTAAATCTTTCTTAACTGCAGGTGTGCACAAACTACACTGAAACATGAATGTAAAAAATAATACATATAAATAAGTTATCATTAACGGTCTTGAGAAGCAGGATGTAGTCTGAACACTGCAAAAACTCAAATCTAAGTAAGATTAAATATCTCAAATAAGGGTGGTATTTGCTAATTTTCTGTTTGATAAGATAATTCTTTTCACTAAGCAGAGTTTATGTTAGTGTTTTATTTGGTCCTAAATCAGGGGTGTCAAACTCATTTTAGATCGGGGGCCACATGGAGAAAAATCTACTCCCAAGTGGGCCGGACTGGTAAAATCCCTGCACGATAACTTAAAATAAAGACACCTTCAGATTGTTTTCTGTGTTTAAAAATAGAAGAAGCACATTCTGAAAATGTACAAATCATAATGTTGTTGTTTTTTTACACTTACATGTTGCGGTTAAAAGTATTCTACCTTTATTTGTCGTTATTTATATTTTCTGAATGAATGATGTGATAATGTTCATCAGTCTACTCAATGGTGTTCATTTTCAATCCATCAAGATAAAAAAATATCAAAATCAAATTACAGTATGCCATGTATGTAGTTTGATCATTTTCCTCGATTGATGTACTAACATCATGTGGTTTATTTTGTACATATGTAGCATCATCTACAGCGGGGGTCGCCAACCTTTACCACTCATAAAGACATTTAGACCCGTATCACAAAATAAAGAAAACTATGGGAGCCACAAGACTCTTTTGGAATTTAAAATGAAATAACACAGCGTACAAAGTTTTGTTTTGCTTTGTGCTATGTATTAACCAAGGGTCTCAGACACGCGGCCCGCACCTTAATATGAAAATGTAATATTAGTGCGAGATTTGTTTGAATGCCGTTTGACAACATCACATTTGCCAACCATCTCAGTTTTTCCGGGAGACTACAGAGTTTCAGAGCAACCTTTCTCTCAACTGTCTGCTGGTTTTCACCCAAACAACAATAATAATAAGGGCGTGCTATGATGACAATGCGTTTAGTGCCCTCCACAACCGTAACAAACAAGTTACCAGCCCATTCGCTGTTGTATGTGGCTTCTGCAGACACACATAAGCGACTGCAAGGCATACTTACTCAACAGCCATACAGGTTACACTGAGGGTTGTGATACAAACAACTGTAACACTCTTACTAATATGCGCCACACTGTGAACCCACACCAAACAAGAATGACAAACACATTTCGGGAGAACATCCGCACTGTAACACATTATAAACGCAACATAACAAATACCCATAATCCCATGCATCCCTCACTCTTCCGGGCCCCCCCCAAACCCCGCGCACCTCAACCGAAACACGGAGGGGGGAAGTGGTAGTGGGAGTATATAATGGGGCCCAGAATAGTTACCACAATTCAATCTATTTTCTACCGCTTATTCCCTTTTGGGGTCGCGGGGGGCGCTGGCGCCTATCTCAGCTACAATCGGGCGGAAGGCGGGGTACACCCTGGACAAGTCGCCACCTCATCGCAGGGCCGGTAAAAAACATGTCATTTGCTATAGATAATATCTTAGAATATATTACCATTGAAATATGTCAGGAAAATAGCAAAAACATAGTAATCAGTTGTATATACAGATCACCTAAGTCACGTATAGAAACAGTTAAAGAATGGATCAAGGCAACTTACATGGACAATGGTAAAAAAATTATTTTCTTATGCGGTGACTTTAATATTGACTTATTGAACCCTAACAAGCAAAAGTCTATTGAGGACTCCATTGATACAATGTACAGCATCAGTTTATATCCTAAAATCACAAAGCCAAGCAGAATCACAGGACACTGTGCCACGCTTATTGATAATATTTTTAACAATGATTTTAATAACACTACAAGTAGTCTAATTATAACCCACGTTACTGATCATCTGCCAGTTTTTACAATATATGATGGAAACTGGAAAAAGAACATGGAAGACAAAAGGACATTTCGAAGACTGTGCACAGAGAAGAGGATGATTGCTTTCAAAATGGAGCTACAAAAGCAAGACTGGGACAATGTGTACAATGAAAAAGAGGTTGATGAAGCATATGAACATTTCTTAAACAAGTTCATAATACTTTATGACAAACATTGTCCATGGAGACAACTCAGTAGTAAACAGAGAAAGAATAATCAACCATGGATGACAAAAGGATTAAAAAATGCTTGTAAGAAGAAGAATACACCATATAGAAAATTTATAGTACAAAGAACTACAGAGGCAGAAATTAAGTACAAAAGGTATAAAAACAAGTTTGTTAGGACTTCGCATGGCTGCAGTTGTGTGACCTCAAGTATGCAAGAATCCAGGAGAGCAGAAAGCAGGTAAGACGATTTTAATTTCATCAAAGTAAACGATATAAACAGAAAGCTGTCTTGCATGGAGATGTTCCCAACATGGTTTTAACTTCGAGCACTGAGGAGTGCTCGAGTGAAACATAAATAGACCTATGTTGACTGACAGCAGCTGTGGACCGCTGCCAATCAACGGCGAGTGGGAGAAAAACAGTGCTCAGCGGAGTAAACAGGAAGTACAACAAAATAAGAGCACTGAACAGGAAATAAAGTACAAAACCCGGAAAACTAACAGAAATGAAGTGACAGATTGTCACAGGACCTCCCCCTCAAGGAACAGATTCCAGATGTTCCCTAGAAAAGCAAATGGAAAAAAGTCCAACATTTAAGGGAGGGCGCAGGGAGGGCGGAGGGAGGACTTGGCGGACGGTCGCCAAACCCAATATTCCCGCAGCCAGCGAGGAAGAGTCAAATGGCGGCGGCACATTGAGCGCAGCTGGAACTGGCGAGGCGGGCGGCCACGGAACGGCCACATCATTGGCCGAAAAAGAGATGAGTGCATCCCGCGAGGAGGACGCCCAGTGCACGGCCACGTCCGTGGCCAACATGGAGGCGGGCGCGCTGAAGCAGGCCCGGAAGCAGCAGACGGGGATAATGCGGTTGCTGCAGCCGCAGTAGATGGCGTCCTCGTCACCATGGGGACAGGTGCGGGTGCTGCAGCCAAAGAAGGCGTCATCGGCGGCATGGAAGTCGCCGCAGTCGTCGTAGGCGGCGTGGAAGCATCAGGAGTCTTAGGCGGCGTGGAGCTGGTACCGGTACCTGTCATGGTGCTGGTACCGGCACTTGTTGAGGAGCTGGTACTGGAGTGGGCTCCAGCTTAGGAACTGGTGTTGGAGTGGGCTC
The DNA here is from genome assembly GCF_033978795.1 of Nerophis ophidion. Lineage (NCBI taxonomy): Eukaryota > Metazoa > Chordata > Actinopteri > Syngnathiformes > Syngnathidae > Nerophis > Nerophis ophidion. Next base: position 21,670,134 of record NC_084635.1, read on the forward strand.
CAGCCCTGGAGTTGGTGCTGGCGTAAGAACCAGCTTAGAGTCTGAAACTGGCGTGAGAACCAGGCTAAAAACATTTTCTGGTGTGAAAACCAGGCTTGAGTCCTGTGCTGGTGTGAGAACCAGACTGGGAGACGTAGCTGGTACAAAAACCAGGTGAGAGTCTGATGCTAGCTTGCTAACCAGGCTAGGAACAAAACTATATGGACTGGGACAGGGACTTGTGCCGAACACTGGAGGAGGAGGACGTGCTGGAGGTAATGACCTCGCAAGTCTGAACACCGGGGGCCGACTCCTCCCCTTTAATTTGTCCAGAATTTCCTTTAGAAAAAGGAGGAAACACTTTGGACTTGGCCGGAGAATGAGGTTTTAAAGGAGGTGTAGGACAAGCAGATGATTGTGATTTACCAGAATAATAAAAAGAAAAATTGTCCTGATAATTTTGTATTTTATCATAAATGTTATTGTTAGAAAGTTGTTGAGAAGTAGATTTACTGTCCACAATATAAAAATCTTCAGCAAAGATATCGACGACAGCGGGCGGTGTTGCGTCACCGGTGGGCGTTCCCCACATGTCGTCATCACTACAGTCTGAGATGGTGTCACGGCGGCCGAAGGAATGATTGGAAAAAAAACAAGCAGGATTACCGGTAGTGGAAGGTGAATCCTGAATGGAATGACGTTTGCTGTGTCCATGGGGAGGAATAAGTGGTGCTGGAAAATTACTGCCGTGCGGGGGACCTCTCCACTAGACCCCCCGCCTCTTCGGGGCAGCGCGAACAGCATCGGAGGAGACTTCAGGCCCACAGCCGAGTCTTTCCTGCTCCCAAGCCATGAGCTCCAACCACACCCCTAAGTCGAAGGGTTCCTTCCTCTGGTTCGACGAGAGTGAATTCTTTTTTGGTTGGTTCATACTGTTACGCCTGTGTGACATCGTGGTACCGGGTTCGATTCCCTCGAGGATGCGTCAAAATTGAACACAGCAAAGGTAAGTTTTAACAGATTTATTCTACAACACGGATCTAAGAAACAAAACACTGGAACTAACAAAAGGAAACCAAAGACGCTAGTATGAGAACTAGGTGATACAAAATACAAACTAAACTGACCCGTAGGCACAAAAGAGAAAACAAAACCTTCAGCATGAGAACTGGAATGAACGATGGCTAGCGTGAAAAGCTTAGCGAGAATATACATACATGAAAGTATTGCAGGCGTGACTTGTTGCGTGAAAAGCAAATCATGAACCCAGGCTCAACAAACAAAAGAGGACGGCTTATAAAGTGACGGTGATTATCTGTAGCAGGTGTGCGGGGCCGTGAGCAGCAGGTGAACTGATGAGTAACCATGGTAATGAACAAAAACAGGACATAAGCATGTTAAACAGCAGAGTCATATGAAAATGGAACAGAAACAACAATATGAGAAAATCCGCGTACGGATCTTAACAAAGTTAACAAACATACTACGATCATGTAAAAAAGAATATTAGAGTGAATTATTGGACAGGAACAAAAATAATATGAGAGCAACATGGGGCATTCTCAATAGCATTATTAAAAATGGCACTAAGAGGGATTACCCCCAATACTTCTTAGATGGAAATAAACATAATGACAACATAAAGGAAGTAGTTGAAAGCTTTAATAAATACTTTGTAAATATTGGACCAAAATTGGACGAAATGATTCCAGACCCAGTTTCAATTGAGGACTATAATGATACCATAGAGCGAAATCCCAACTCCATGTTCCTCAGTAATGTGACACAAGTGGAAATAGTTAAAATCGTGAAAAAATGTAAATCAAAGACTTCAACTGATTGTAACGGAATTGATATGGAAACGATAAAAAAGGTTATTGATGAGATCTCAGGACCATTAATGTATATTAGTAACCTATCTTTTCAAACAGGTACATTTCCAAACAAAATGAAAATAGCTAAAGTTGCACCAATTTATAAGACTGGAGATAAACATCTATTTAGAAATTATAGACCGGTTTCTTTACTTCCACAATTTTCCAAAATCATTGGAAAACTGTTCAAACACAGATGAGAAAGTTTCATGAATGAAAATGGAATACTCGAAGAGAACCAATATGGATACAGAGTTAATGTTTCAACTTCAATGGCTTTAATTGAAATTACAGAAAAAATTACCAATGCAATAGATAGTAAAAAATGTGTGGCAGCAGTGTTTATGGATCTAACTAAAGCATTTGACACAATTAATCACAATATTTTAATTAAAAAAGTAGAACGATATGGCATCAGAGAGTTAGTCTTAAACTGGATAGATAGATAGTACTTTATTGATTCCTTCAGGAAAATTAAAATTCCAGCAGCTGTGTACAGAGTTGAGATCAATTAAAAAAAAAAAAAAAAAAAAAAGTAAAAAGTAAATAATGGGGGTTTAAAAGGAAACAAAATAGAGACATATTACAAAAAGAATAAAAACAATGGGAATAACAATATAACAGTAAAATAAGAATATAACAAGACAAAGTAGGCAGTAGTGACCATGTTATGAAAATGTATTGCACTGTTAATGTTTTGCATCCCCTGTCATCCTAATACCCCCCCTCCCCCGTCCCATAGAGGAGTTGTACAGTCTAATGGCGTGTGGGACAAAGAAGTTCTTGAGTCTATTAGTCCTGCACTTGGGATGAAGCAGTCTAGCACTGAACAGGCTCCTCTGGCTACTGATAACGCTATGCAGAGGGTGACTGGCATCATCCAGGATGCTCACTAGTTTGTCCACAGTCCTCTTCTCTGCCACCGTCACCAGGAGTCCAGTTTCATTCCGATTGTAGAACCGGCCCACCTGATCAGTTTCTCAAGTCTGGAGCTGTACTTCTTAGATGTACTGCCCCCCCAGCACACTACCATGTAGAACAGAACACTGGCATAAGAAGTTAGATAAGAAGTTATCTAACAAAAAGGAAAAAATACGTGAAGCTAGGCGAACACACTTCTACAATGCTAAATATATCCTGTGGTGTACCTCAGGGATCAATACTAGAACCTAAATTATTCAATCTCTATATAAATGACATTTGTAAAGTTGCAAGAGATTTAAAGTTAGTATTATTTGCGGATGATACAACAGCGTTTTGTCCTGGAGAGAACACACAGAGGATAATACAAATAATAACAGAAGAAATGAACAAATAAAAAAATGGTTTGACAAAAACAAACTATCATTGAATCTCAGTAAAACTAAAATAATGCTGTTTGGTAACAGTAGAAGAGAAAGTCAAACACAAATACCAATACACGGAATAGAAATTGAAAGAGTAAATGAAACCAAATGTCTAGTATAATGATTGATGAAAAATTGAACTGGAAATCTCGTGTAAAAAATATATAACATAAAATAGCAAGAAATACGTCAATAATGAATAAAGCCAAATATACATATTCTCTACTGCTCACTAGTGTTACCATATCTGAGTTACTGTGTAGAAATATGGGGAAATAATTACAAAAGTACACTTCATTCACTAACAGTGTTACAAAAAAGATCAAAATAATACATCATGTTGGATATAGAGAACATACAAACCCTTTATTTATTGAATCAAATATACTGAAATTCCACGACATAGTGAAATAGCAAACAGCTAAAATTATACACAAAGCAAACTATAACCTGCTTCCCAAGAATATACAACAATTCTTCTCAACAAAAGAGGAGAAATATAATCTTAGAGAAAAATGTAATTTAAAACATTTGTACGCACGTACGACACTTAAGACCTTCAGTATATCAGTATGTGGAATTAAATTATGGAATGGATTAAGCAAAGCATTCAAACAATGTACTAATACGATCCACTTCAAGAAACTCTTCAAACATAAAGTGTTTACAAAGTACAAAAAAGAAGAACCATGATAAACATTCTAATTTTATTCACCCATTCATTCTTTCATTCTCAAAATAATCTTACTTATCCCATCGTATGGAATAAAACTTACTTCACCAACTATTTATATATTTATTTTTATTGTAATTACTTATGGAGTATATTGCGAATACATTGAGAACAGGAAGTGAACAAAAGTTTTAGCAACTGTTATGTAAAAGAAAAGGGGTAGGATTAAATAAGGTCTGCCTCTTCCTACTCCTTTTTGAACATGTTGAAAAGAGAAACTGGCATTTATGATGTATCATGTTGTATGCTTGCATGTTCGAAATTAACTCAAACTCAACTCAACTCAACTACCTGCAAGTCCAGTTCGAAGTGTTCCGTTTGCATCCCAGGGGAACAAACCTTGCAGCAAGCTGCAACCCGGCCGTAACTCTTTGGTTGGCTTCCACACAACAACGTTCTAATCTAACGTCTCCTCTGCAGCTGATTACAATTGTCCTTGTCTCTCCTTCCACGCACCTCCTACTGACATGCTGCTGGCCCTTAAAAGCCCTGCATGGCAATCACTCCCTGATCAGCCACAGGTGTGGGGTTGTGCTGTGTGGTGGTGTGCTGCCATTCTCCACCAGATGGGGCCAACACTCTTCCAGCTTGGAGCCATCTCAGGGAAATGTACTTCCCCTCCAGGACACAGCCTTTTTGTGTTTTCACAATATTCTTTGGTTGAATTCAGTTAAAACAACTTACATATCAAACATGGTTGTGCTGTGTATCGTAACTGATTAAAATCGTTCATTTTCTTAGCCTTCCCACGAAAAAGTCAAGCCCCACCTTAGCCCCAAAAGAGAAAACATTATGGAGCCGTCCCTGCTAGACCTTGTGACCATATTTGAAGGTATCAGTGTGGATTGACCGGTAGTTGGGGAGTTTGCCTTCTGGCTCAGCTTTCCCTTATCTCCAAGTACGATGGTCCGTTACCGTGACCGCAATACTGCAACTCCTGCTTTGATGCATCAGTCAATATCAATATATATCTCTCACTCTTATACAAGAGACTCGAGATAACCAATGATTCTCCTCTCTAGCACTCTGAAATAGACTCTTTGAGGGAAGGTGAGTGGTGTGATTTCCCTTAGTAAGACAACATTCTCAAGGTCCCCTTAGTAAAAAGGGAGCAAACCAAATAAATGTATTGCCCCCTCAAATCAAAATGTTTAAAAGTTGAGAAAGTACATTTTAATATACTATATGACTGTGGAAGACCTCTTCCTCCGGGTTCTTTTGACCACCAACGATGGACATGACAGCTGCGTTCATCTTGGCGAACAATAATTTATTTTTCACAATGAATGTTGTTTGGGACTTTTTCCAGTCATTCTCTGCCCGTTTCCTTCTCGCTCGAGCACATCAATGTTTTTTCTCAGAGTGTCACCAACAAACCATAACCAACAAAAACTCTCTCTCTCCTTCCCGATTCCTACCTTTACCAGAGTGACAAGTGATCAGACAAACGCTCACAGCTGTGTCATCTATGCATTTCGAGCATCCAGCATGGACGAATAGAACAGACAAGTCATTGTTTTTGTCTGCTCGAGAAAAACAAACATCCTAATCTACGATTTGACTCCCTCGAACGGCCTTGACACAGGACCAGGCTATTCTGAAACACACCCCCGAGGACACCTCAACGATAGACGCTTTTGACATCCCTCCCTCCTCAACGACACCTGGAGTCGAACTTTTTCAGATCGGCCTCAGTCTAAAAAACATTACATCATTACACCCAAGACAATTGGGCATACACGATCCCCCATTTCAGGGTACGCCTTGCCTTACATGCAGACAATCCATGAGGGGCTCCATCTTGCAAATGCGTAAAGGATGTGCTTCAAGGCGGATAGAGAGCACCAATTCCAACAAAGGTGAGACCAAAAAGAGGTTAAATTTGACGCAATGATTGACGGCCCTCTGGGACTCCAAAATGAAATTCTGCTTAAGGCCCAAATTAGGCCAGGGGCGGCCCTGGGATTCACTAAGAAAATGAGTGTAATACTGTATATAATATATTAATTCATCATAAACAATAAATAATGTCAACTGTCTTACATAACAGTTTGGATTTATTATTTTCCTGTTTGGCATTATTACCTTTCTAGCTCTCGTGTTTTCCAATTCCCATTATCTGTTTGCTCCCATTACCTGCCAATTTACAAACCCTGTTTCTATATGAGTTGGGAAAATGTGTCGGATGTAAATATAAGCGGAATACAATGATTTGCAAATCCTTTTCAACCCATATTCAATTGAATGCACAACAAAGACAAGATATTTGATGTTGAAACTCATAAACATTTTTTTTTTTTTGCAAATAATTAACTTAGAATTTCATGGCTGCAACACGTGCCAAAGTAGTTGGGAAAGGACATGCTCACAACTGTGTTACATCACCTTTTCTTTTAACAACACTCAATAAACGTTTGTGAACTGACGAAACTAATTGTTGAAGCTTTGAAAGTGGAATTATAAATAAATGATAAATTGGTTGTACTAGTATAGCGCTTTTCTACCTTCAAGGTACTCACAGCGCTTTGACACTACTTCAACATTTACCCATTCGCACACACACTGACACACTGATGGAGGGAGCTGCCATGCAAGGCGCTAACCAGCACCCATCAGGAGCAACGGACGTGACGAGGTTGGTACTAGGTGGGGATTGAAGCAATGACCCTCGGGTTCTTTCCCATTCTTGTTTTATGTAGAGCTTCAGTCGTTCAACAGTCCGGGGTCTCCGCTGTCGGATTTTACGCTTAATAATGCGCGACACATTTTCGATGGGAGACAGGTCTGGACTGCAGGCGGGCCAGGAAAGTACCCGCACTCTTTTTTTTACGAAGCCACGCTGTTGTAACACTTGTCTTGCTGAAATAAGCTGGGGCGTCCATGACAACGTTGCTTGGATAACAACATATGTTGCTCCAAAACCTGTATGGACCTTTCATCATTGATAAATACCCATGCCTTGGGCACTAATATACCCTCATACCATCACAGATGCTGGCTTTTGAACTTTGCGCCTAAAACAATATGAATGGTTATTTTCCTCTTTGTTTTGGAGGACACCACGTCCTCTGTTTCCAAATATAATTTGAAATTTGGACTCGTCACACCACAGAACACCTTTCCACTTTGCATCAGTCCATCTTAGGTGAACTCGGGCCCTGCCAAGCTGGCGGCGTTTCAGAGTGTTGTTGATAAATGGGTTTGGCTTTGCATAGTAGAGTTTTAACTTGCACTTACAGATGTAGCAACCAATTGTAGTTACTGACAGTGGTTTTATGAAGTGTTCCTACCCCTTGTGGTGATATCCTTTATACACTGATGTCGGTTTTTGATGCAGTACCGCCTGAGGGTTTAAAGGTCTGTAATATCATCGCTTACGTGCAGTGATTTATCCAGATTTTCTGAACTTTTTGATGATTTTACGGACCGTAGATGGTAAAATCCCTAAATTCCTTGCAACAGCTCGTTGAGAAATATTGTTCTAAAACTGTTCGACAATTTGCTTACAAAGTGGTGACCCTCACCCCATCCTTGTTTGTGAATTGCTTTGCATTTCATGGAATCTGCTTTTATACCCAATCCTGACACCCAACTGTTCCCAATTAGCGTGCACACCTATAGGATGTTCCATATAAGTGTTTGATGAGCATTCCTCAACTTTATCAGCATTTATTGCCACTTTTCCCAACTTCTTTGTCACGTGTTGCTGGCATCAAATTCTAAAGTTAATGATTATTTGCAAAAAAAAAAAGTTTATCAGTTCGAACATCAAATATTTTTGTAGCATATTCAACTAAATATGGGTTGAAAATGATTTGCAAATCATTGTTTTCCGTTTATATTTACATCTAACACAATATCCCAGGTCATATGGAAACGGGGTTTGTACCTCACCTGTCCCTGGTTGGAAGTCCGGACAGACCCCTGATTGCTTCTTAGGCCCGCTCTGTTCATCCGGATATAGTTGATAATTAAAGTTGCCACCTCTACATGTTTTCTGTGCACTCCCAATCTGCACAAATATTTATTTGTAATTAGCAAATTACTATTTTTATTGTACGCAGAATTTTGAAGGATTGATCCATTATGTCTGCCAGATACATTGTAGTGGTCAGCTCGCATATATTTCAAACATAATGGGAATAAAGGGAAAGTATTCACCTCTCCAGTCAAGTTGACTTGGTGGCCATGGATGAAGTACTGGCTGTCCAGAGTCAGGACCCGGCATGGACCGCTCGCCTGTGCATTTGTTGGGGACATCTCTGCGCTGCTGACCCGTCTCCGCTTGGGATGGTTTCATGCTGGCTCCACTACGGATCGGACTCTCACTATTATATTAGATCCACTATGGACTGGACTTTCACAATATCATGTTAGACTCGCTCGACATCCATAGTTTTCGGTCTCCCCTGGAGGGGGTTGGGGGTTGCCCACATATGCGGTCTTCTCCAAGGTTCTCATAGTCATTGTTGTCCCACTGGGGTGAGTTTTTCCTTGCCCTTATGTGGGCTCTGTACAGCGGATGTCGTTGTGACTTGTGGAGCCCTTTGAGACACTTCTGATTTAAGGCTATATAAATAAACATCGGTTGATTGATTGATTGACTTGTGCAAAATGGGACGGCCCAAGTGAGAGTAGTTAAAATACAATCCCAAAAACCAGGAGCAACCTTTGAAAGGAGAAAAACTGCAGAGAAGAGCAGACCCAAAACAAAAATGAGAGGAAAAACAGTGTAAAGTCTGGAAATGGTGATTCTTTCAACCATATATGTTTTGAATTAATCATGGACCAGGGTGACAAAACATGCAACTAAGTGATCAAAGTATTAGTTTTTCCTGCCTTTATCCACACTGTCTATGCAGGGAAATGGGCTCCAGTTCTGCAGGTGACGTCACACCAATGGGGGGCAGCACATCAAATCTGGTGATGGAAAGTCCGAGTACAGTTATTACTCCAAAAAATTATTGATATTACAGGAAATCACAGCCAGATTCATTTTTGGTGGCAAAAAAATACAAGACAACTTCCATCCATCCATTTTCTACTGCTTGTCCCTTTTGGGGTCGCGGGGGGGTTGCTGGAGCCTATCTTAGCTGCACCTCGGACAAGTCGCCACCTCATCACAGAGCCAACACAGATAGACAAACAACATTCACACTCACATTCACACACTAGGGCCAATTTAGTGTTGTCAATCAACCTATCCCCAGGTGCATGTCTTTTGAGGTGGGAGGAAGCCGGAGTACCCGGAGGGAACCCACGCAGTCACGGGAGAACATGCAAACTCAACACAGAAAGATGCCGAGGACTACTCAGGACCTCCGTATTGTGAGGCAGATGCACTAACCCCAAGATAACTTGTCATTGAAAATTCAGCCAACTGGATGCTACCCAGCAGTCACAAGAAATTAAAACAACATTGAGAACGTGTTGAATTAGGTCCTGGCTTTGAGCAACTCAATCCTAACATTGGAACAACATGCATTTTGACGACATTCATTCAATGTCAGGTTAGGACGTTGATTTGACAATTGAAGTTTAGTCATTTCCCAACCAACAACGTGGATCCAACGTTAGCTTTCTCACTGGCACTCATTGAGGGCGAACGCTCCCTTGTCCTCTCCCTTATTTCTCCTGCTTGCTTCTTTTTTTTTTGTCTTTTCTTAACATTCTTGTTGCCTCGTTTTGCACTGTTCGCCAACGCTAAACATTGGAACTAATTAACTGGCCTCAACGAAATCGACATGATCTTGGGTTTTGGGGAACTTGCTTGTCTTGACGGAGCGGTTGTTGCTGGACACACGGCGGACTCTAGGGAGAAGAAGGAGTGATGTGGGCCTGGCGACCAGTGTTGGGTTAGTTACTGAAAACAAGTAACTATTTACAGTTACTAGTTACTTTATATCAAAATTAACTCAGTTACTAACTCAGTTACTTACACCATAAAGTAATGTGTTACTGTGAAAAGTTACTATTTAGTTCCTTTTTTTTTTTAAGGCTCCTATCAATGCCCTTTTTGTTAGGACCCGATCAAGGAGGTGACCCCAGGATGCAGAGACGGGATGCGAGGTAGAATTACAAATTTAATAAGTCCAACAAGTGCAACAAAGGGCGATGGGGCGGAAGTGCACAACATGAATAGGGGAAAAGGCCAGGGCCGCTGAGCACAGCAAAAGGTCCAACACTCTCCTTTGTGGAGGGGGTCCGGTCCGATCCGGTGGCCATGTACTGCTTGCCTGTGTATCGGCTGGGGACATCTCTGCGCTGCTGATCCGCCTCCGCTTGGGATGGTTTCCTGCTGGCTCCACTGTGAACGGGACTCTCGCTGCTGTGTTAGATCCGCTTTGGACTGGACTCTCGCGACTGTGTTGGATCCATTGTGGATTGAACTTTCACAGTATCATGTTAGACCCGCTCGACATCCATTGCTTTCCTCCTCTCTAAGGTTCTCATAGTCATTATTGTCACCGACGTCCCACTGGGTCATTATTGTCACCGATGTCCCACTGGGTGTGAGTTTTCCTTGCCCTTATGTGGGCCTACCGAGAATGTCGTGGTAGTTTGTGCAGCCCTTTGAGACACTAGTGATTTAGGGCTATATAAGTAAACATTGATTGATTGATTGAACACAAAATCCTCTTTCCCTCAGGTGGCTAGGAAGCAAACACAAAGAGGTGAGGGATTTCAGGAATAAGGAGAGACAACATACCAGGACTGACGAAATGAAGCAGGAGCATGCACGTGGAAGGTGCAGGAGACAATAACCGGCAAGACTCAGCTGTCGGTGACGAGCTTAAATACTACTAGGTAGAGACTTGTTGCAGGTGTGCCTCGCTGGGGACTAATTAACTGAAGAAAACAGACACCATAAAAAAGAAGGCAGGGAAATGACAAAACAACACTTTTAGCCTTCATTTCAGTACTGTTATTGCACTGGGGAATAATACAATATGTTGATCAACTTGACATGCATTTGCACCACTGAACTTTGCTAAGCGATGTGGTCTGCGTACAACACACAAAGACAAAAGATATGTTTCAAGGGGCCAATTTATTTTGGGTCAGAACAAATTGATAAAACTATTCTAAATAGCTGCAACATAACATACATAAGTAACAAACAGCATAATAACAACATATCTGTAAACCTGGATTCACCCAAGGAAGGCACACATGACATGATCATATGTCATGTCACTATATACAGCACACATACTGCTATACACACGCCTAACCAGGCGTTTTTTTCTCTCAAGGAATTGTGAAATAAAATCCTGTCTTCGGTGAAGCCCAGAACACTCTATGCATTTCCCCAGTTTTAGTTTAGAGATAAGGAAAGATTGGTCTGGCCCACTAGGATCCCTTGATATGTTTGTGAACTTTATAGTCTATACATTTAGAATGACGTGACAATCAAACACTGTAGAAGTCTAGAAGGAAAGAGTATATAAGAGAATTGACAGAGTGTGTGTACCTTCAGTGTTGCGATCTGCTGCTCAGATCTACACTATTTATTTTTCCATTTTGTATATTTCTCCGACTCCTTATTTCCTGTTTGCTTTGTCACCATGGTCACTCATCAGTCCACCTGCTAGTCTCGCCCCGCACAGCTGCTACTAATTATCACCCACCTATTTAAGCCAGTCTTCTCTGTTCATTCGGTCTGGGTTCATAGTTTGCTTTCACGCCACTGTACGTCTGGATTTTGATCATTTGCTTTCTCGCAAGTATTTCTATTCTCGCTAGCTTCTCACGCTAAGCCACTTGTTTTGTCCAGTTTACATACTGATGATTTGTTTTCTCTTTTGTGCTAACGTGCTATTTAAGTTTGTCTATTTTTACTTCCTAGTTTTCATACTAGCGTTTTTGGTTTGCCTTTTTATTAGCTCCAGTATTTCTGTTCAGAGCTCCCTTTTTTGTTAAATAAATATTTTAAGATCCTACCTTTGTTGTGTTCACGTCAACGCATCCTCTAGGGAATCGAACCCGGCATCACAATGCCCACCAGTCCTCACATTCAGTGCTGAATGATGAGCGGAGGCAGAGTTTGGAGTGTCTTCGTTAGCTTGCTTTCCATGTTTATGTACTCACTGTCCACTGTGTCCAGGTACTTGGAACATGTTCTCCGTGCCATTTACTGGTTGATGACGACTATCATGCTTTAGCTGCCTGAAAGCGGGTGACTCCACTGTAGAAATAGCCTGCATGTCTTCTAGCACATACGCTGCAATGGCTCTATCAATTCTGTCCTGGTTAGCAGTCCCTCCGTTAAAATCCAACCAGTGAAGTGGCATCGGAGTCTGTCTCTCGTTTTACTAGCTTCGTCGAAGCATGTTGCTTTTGTAGCTGTTTCGGCAGATTAGAATTTCTGTTTTGGTCTTTGATCCAAGACACAACTTACATTTAACTAAAATATTCTTTCCTATGTGCTCGACAAAAGAAAAGTAGGGAAAATAACTCCGCGTTTAGAAACTCGGCTACGGCTCCGCAATGATGTTTTGTTAGTAAACACAGACACGCTGCGCCACCCCGCCCGAGACAAACACACCCACACATAGCGCGCCTCTTGTGACACAGGAAGAATCAGAAGGACGACAGCGCAACTCTCCAATAAAACACACTCAGATCTTCTCACTTTCTAGCCGATACCACGTAAAAAATAACGTAAAATAACGCAGTAAGGCATCATGTTGTAACGGTAACTGAGTTACTGAATATTGGAAAATAACGCATTAGACTACTAGTTACCTTGTTAGTCCCAACACTGCTGGCGACTCTTTCAGTCGAAGATGTGAATTTGTGACAACAGGACATTTGCTGATTGGAGTAAGCGTTGCTCTGGTTTGTCGACAAATTGGAACTTACTTGCAGTCTTCAAAGTACCCCAAAGCTGCCAGAAATGATTGGAGGATGCGGGCAGAACTATGGGCATTCTTGTAATTTGGATAACATTGGACTGTCTGCCCTGCAGGATGATTTTGGGACCAGTAATAAAAAATTTAGAGTGAAAAGCAATTTTAATTTTCACTCGCATACAAAACATTCAAACTTTGATTGTTTCCATGGCTTCGAGACTCTGCTGAAGGACAGTGTGGCGAAGACAAACCACAACAAACTCCCTTCTTGTGTCTCATGGACACTCACTTGTTGTTGTTGACTTTGGACTGACCGGCGGCTGCAAGAACACCAAGGCCGCGGAACAGAGACACGCGGCAGGCTTACTCACACACATGCATCCACAAAAATTATACGCCCCACACACATACCCCACCACCCATCCATCACTCTTGACGCGAATCCCTTAGAGGTGATGGGCGGCTGGGCAGCGCCTAAAGCAGGGGTCGGGAACCTTTTTGGCTGAGAGAGCCCATCCATCCATCATCTTCCGCTTATCCGAGGTCGGGTCGCGGGGGCAACAGCCTAAGCAGGGAAACCCAGACTTCCCTCTCCCCAGCCACTTCGTCTAGCTCTTCCCGGGGGATCCCGAGGCGTTCCCAGGCCAGCCGGGAGACATAGTCTTCCCAACGTGTCCTGGGTCTTCCCCGTGGCCTCCTACCGGTTGGACGTGCCCTAAACACCTCCCTAGGGAGGCGTTCGGGTGGCATCCTGACCAGATGCCCGAACCACCTCATCTGGCTCCTCTCGATGTGGAGGAGCAGCGGCTTTACTTTGAGTTCCTCCCGGATGGCAGAGCTTCTCACCCTATCTCTAAGGGAGAGCCCCGCCACACGGCGGAGGAAACTCATTTCGGCCGCTTGTACCCGTGATCTTATCCTTTCGGTCATGACCCAAAGCTCATGACCATAGGTGAGGATGGGAACGTAGATCGACCGGTAAATTGAGAGCTTTGCCTTCCGGCTCAGCTCCTTCTTCACCACAACGGATCGGTACAACGTCCGCATTACTGAAGACGCCGCACCGATCCGCCTGTCGATCTCACGATCCACTCTTCCCTCACTCGTGAACAAGACTCCTAGGTACTTGAACTCCTCCACTTGGGGCAGGGTCTCCTCCTCAACCCGGAGATGGCACTCCACCCTTTTCCGGGCGAGAACCATGGACTCGGACTTGGAGGTGCTGATTCTCATTCCGGTCGCTTCACACTCGGCTGCGAACCGATCCAGCGAGAGCTGAAGATCCCGGTCAGATGAAGCCATCAGGACCACATCATCTGCAAAAAGCAGAGACCTAATCCTGCGGTTACCAAACCGGAACCCCTCAACGCCTTGACTGCGCCTAGAAATTCTGTCCATAAAAGTTATGAACAGAATCGGTGACAAAGGACAGCCTTGGCGGAGTCCAACCCTCACTGGAAATGTGTTCGACTTACTGCCGGCAATGCGAACCAAGCTCTGGCACTGATCGTACAGGGAACGGACCGCCACAATAAGACAGTCCGATACCCCATACTCTCTTAGCACTCCCCACAGGACTTCCCGAGGGACACGGTCGAATGCCTTCTCCAAGTCCACAAAGCACATGTAGACTGGTTGGGCAAACTCCCATGCACCCTCAAGAACCCTGCCGAGAGTATAGAGCTGGTCCACAGTTCCACGACCAGGACGAAAACCACACTGTTCCTCCTGAATCCGAGGTTCAACTATCCGACGTAGCCTCCTCTCCAGTACACCTGAATAAACCTTACCGGGAAGGCTGAGGAGTGTGATCCCACGATAGTTGGAACACACCCTCCGGTCCCCCTTCTTAAAGAGAGGAACCACCACCCCGGTCTGCCAATCCAGAGGTACCGCCCCCGATGTCCATGCGATGCTGCAAAGTCTTGTCAACCAAGACAGCCCCACAGCATCCAGAGCCTTAAGGAACTCCGGGCGGATCTCGTCCACCCCTGGGGCCTTGCCACCGAGGAGCTTTTTAACTACCTCAGCGACCTCAGCCCCAGAAATAGGAGAGTCCACCACAGATTCCCCAGGCACTGCTTCCTCATAGGAAGACGTGTTGGTGGGATTGAGGAGGTCTTCGAAGTATTCCTTCCACCTATCCACAACATCCGCAGTCGAGGTCAGCAGAACACCATCCGCACCATACACGGTGTTGATAGTGCACTGCTTCCCCTTCCTGAGGCGGCGGACGGTGGTCCAGAATCGCTTCGAAGCCGTCCGGAAGTCGTTTTCCATGGCTTCCCCGAACTCTTCCCATGTCCGAGTTTTTGCCTCCGCGACCGCTGAAGCTGCACACCGCTTGGCCTGTCGGTACCTGTCCACTGCCTCCGGAGTCCTATGAGCCAAAAGGACCCGATAGGACTCCTTCTTCAGCTTGACGGCATCCCTCACCGCTGGTGTCCACCAAGGGGTTTTAGGATTGCCGCCCCGACAGGCACCAACTACCTTGCGGCCACAGCTCCGATCTGCCGCCTCGACAATAGAGGTGCGGAACATGGTCCACTCGGACTCAATGTCCAGCACCTCCCTCGTGACATGTTCAAAGTTCTTCCGGAGGTGGGAATTGAAACTTTGTCTGACAGGAGACTCTGCCAGACGTTCCCAGCAGACCCTCACAATGCGTTTGGGCCTTCCAGGTCTGTCCGGCACCCTCCCCCACCATCGCAGCCAACTCACCACCAGGTGGTGATCGGTAGAAAGCTCCGCCCCTCTCTTCACCCGAGTGTCCAAAACATGAGGCCGCAAATCCGATGACACAACTACAAAGTCAATCATGGAACTGCGGCCTAGGGTGTCCTGGTGCCAAGTGCACATATGGACACCCTTATGTTTGAACATGGTGTTTGTTATCGACAAACTGTGACGAGCACAAAAGTCCAATAACAAAACACCACTCGGGTTCAGATCCGGGCGGCCATTCTTCCCAATCACGCCTCTCCAGGTTTCACTGTCGCTGCCAACGTGAGCGTTGAAGTCTCCCAGTAGGACAAGGGAATCACCCGGGGGAGCACTTTCCAGCACTCCCTCGAGTGTTCCCAAAAAGGGTGGGTACTCTGAACTGCTGTTTGGTGCATAAGCACAAACAACAGTCAGGACCCGTCCCCCCACCCGAAGGCGGAGGGAGGCTACCCTTTCGTCCACCGGGTTGAACTCCAACGTACAGGCTTTGAGCCGGGGGGAAACAAGAATTGCCACCCCAGCCCGTCGCCTCTCACTGCCGGCAACGCCAGAGTGGAAGAGGGTCCAATCCCTCTCGAGAGAAGTGGTTCCAGAGCCCTTGCTGTGCGTCGAAGTGAGTCCGACTATATCCAGCCGGAATTTCTCGACTTCGCGCACTAGCTCAGGCTCTTTCCCCCCCAGTGACGTGACGTTCCACGTCCCAAGAGCTAGCTTCTGTAGCCGAGGATCGGACCGCCAAGTGCCCTGCCTTCGGCTGTCGCCCAGCTCACAATGCACCCGACCTCTATGGCCCCTGCTATGGGTGGTGAGCCCATTGGAGGGGTGACCCACGTTGCCTCTTCGGGCTGTGCCCGGCCGGGCCCCATGGGAACAGGCCCGGCCACCAGGCGCTCGCCATCGTGCCCCACCTCCGGGCCTGGCTCCAGAGGGGGGCCCCGGTGACCCGCGTCCGGGCGAGGGAAATCTGGGTCCATGGTTTTTCATCTTCATAAAGGTCTTCGAGAGAGCCATTTAAGCTAAATATTTTAAAATGTATTTCCGTGAGAGCCGTATAATGCTTTTAACACTGAATACAACTGTTAGGTTCAAATATCGATGACATCAATTAAACAGACAAGAAGCAAGGAATTAAACAGAGAAAGGATTCCATTTAGCTCAATGAGGCGAAACGCGTAGACCTGTTCCCTTGTACAGTGTCGTCCCACGCTCTGACGAGAGAATTATACGCCTCCTCTTTTATTTGGACTTTCCCTGATTACAACAACTAAATGCGTGCATCTCTTATTCTTTTTAATAACATTGTTATTCTGAAGGTAACAAAAATAAATACAATGCTTTTGATCATTAATGCGACTTCTTGAACAGGTGCGGAAGAAACGGATAGATAGATTAAAATGCATGAGAATGTTTTATATTTCGAACGTTATTTTTAACACTGTGATTACTAGCGGAATTATTAACTACTTATCGTGTTGAGCAACGTCAGCTAAGATTTATCTGAGAGCCAGATGCGGTTATCAGAGCCACAGGTTCCCTACCCCTGGCCTAAAGAGCTGCAGTCTGCCACGTAACCCTCACTTTCTCCCCTCTGTTGCAAGTCTCGAATTGTATGTTGTAATATGTATATGTGCTGAGGTATGGAGCTTTTTTTCCCACTCCAGACAGGGCCTCCTTAGGAGCCCAGTCGATATTGTATTTTTTCACTCATCCTCCCCCAGCGTTTACCTTTTTCCCATCTTTTACGGTGCGCCTTGTGGCAAGCCATCAGTGTACCTGTTCTGTAACCCTGTACACCATGCGTGTCAAACTCTGGCCCACGAGCCAAATTTGGCCCACCGTGTAATTTAATTTGGCCCTTGAGGCAATATCAAATTAACATTAGAGCTGGCCCGCCGGTATTATAACACCGCATTCACCGCTAACACTCATACTTACCAACCCTCCCAATTTTCCCGGGAGACTCCCGAATTTCAGTGCCCTTGCCGAAAATCACCCGGGACAACCATTCTCCCGAATTTCTCTCGATTTCCACCCAAACAACATCATTGGGGACGTGCCTTAAAGGCACTGCATTCAACGTCTTCTACAACCTGTCGTCTCGTCCGCTTTTTCTCGATAGAAACATTGTGCCGGCCCAGTCACGTACTATATGCAGACTTTACACACGAACAAGTGAATGGTGGTCAACCACCAGACAGGTCACACTGAGGGTGGCGGTACAAACAACTTTAACACTGTTACAAATATGCGCCACACTGTGAACCCACACCAAACAAGAATGACAACCACATTTAGGGAGAACATCCGCACTGTAACACAACATAAACACAACCGAACAAATACCCAGAACCCCTTGCAGCACTAACTCTTCCGGGATGCTACAATATACACCTCCCGCTACCACCAAACCCCGTCAAGTTAATGTTGATATTTACATCAGAAAGCTGCAAATAGGAAAGAGGCATTCAATTTTTTAATTTAAATTGTATTTAATATACCATTGATATTTTAAAATTATTATTATTATTATTATTTGAAAATCGATTTTGCATGTCACTATAAAGTTATACAAGCCTTGCTCGTTCAATATTCAATGCAAAACTTGTATGGGTCCCTATTAAAAAGGTTCATTTGTTCAACCTTGGCCCGCAGCTTTGTTCAGTTTAAAATTTTGGCCCACTCTGTATTTGAGTTTGACACCCATGCCGCACACTGTTTGTTTGCACAATCTTGAACGGGTTTGTGCTAAAAACAAAGTTTTGTTGTACTTGTGCAATGGCAATAAAGATCTACCTACCGACCTAGACACCAAAGTTGTCTCAATTTACAAATACAACTCTTTTGCAACGTTAGTTGTAGGACTATGTATGTATAATCAACTTTGTATCAATGTCTTGTCCCTGCTGGGTATGGGTCTTTTAATGGAATATAATTCACTTGCTGGATTCATTGGCCGACAACCACTCTTGACAAGGCTCTATAACCCTGTATTCTTTCCTGTAAACCAAACATTCAAGTTAGTTGGTTGAAGACTCTTGATTAAAAGAGATGACATGCTTGACGTTGTCTGTCCAGCAGATGGCAATGCAGAATCAGTTATCAGTTTGAAAAAAAACACTTAAATACATCTGTCTTGGTTTTATTTTTTTCCAAGATATTTTTCTGTGACAAATGACATAACCAACACATGTTTTTTCTTTATTATTTTGTAGAACACTAAAATCATGTTAGAAATAGTCAACGTTCTCAGGACACAAGCCACATGATCAAAACAGGACATGGTCAAATGCACACACCGAATGAATGTACTCTGTATGTTTTATCATTTCAATTTAGTTTTGAGAGGGTTTACTTTTGAACCATTTTAAGTACAACATTGTAGCTAATACACAGTTTTAACCCTTTCATCATTACTACATACAGAACAGCGACATTCAACAAATCAGTAAGTGAACTCGACTTTTATTAAAAAATACAGTAACAGGCTTTTGCTGGGCCTGTGATATTTTTGATTCATTATATTTTCAGTTACATGCATGCACCACATGCTGCTGGATGTTTTAAATGACAGCGGTTAAGTCACTTCACACACTATGAATTGTGCCGAGGCATGATCATGAGGTCCACTGTGGATGTCTTTTTTTTAAGTGACTGGAGTGGAAAAAGCACAGAGGTTGAGACAATAACAGACGACATGATTGGGTAGAATGTGCTTACGCTGGTATTTTTTCAAAGGGGTACCTATGGGAAAATGTTCATTAGGACCATGGAAGGGGAGAGAAGTGTTGTGGGAGTGTGACACAGGACACTTATCACATATTAGTTATCATCAGATGTGTCTGGTTAAAACCCCCTGTGTGACAACAAGAAACTGTGTGTGTCCACAATCAACTCTGAGCATGTCGAATATTATACATGTCACGCATATAACGTACACTCATTCAGCCTGTTGTTCACCATTCTTTATTTATTTTAAATTGCCTTTCAAATGTCTATTCTTGGTGTTGGATTTTATCAAATTAATTTCCCCCAAAAATGTGACTTATACTCCAGTGCGACGTATATATTTTTTTTCCTTCTTTATTATGCATTTTCGGGCGGTGCGACGTATACTCCGGAGCGACTTATAATCCGAAAAATACGGTACATGACACATTCAATTTCATTGTCAGGATGTCATACAATAATATTTTTAAAAAGTGAAGTGAATTATATTTATATAGCACTTTTCTCGAGTGACTCAAAGCGGTTTTACAAAGTGAAACCGAAAATATAAGTTATATTTAAACCAGTGTGGGTGGCACTGAGAGCAGATGCGTAAAGTGTCGTGCCCAAGGACTCAATGGCAGTGGATGGCGGAAGCGGGGATCGAACCTGGAGCCCTCAAGTTGCCTCAACCGAGCTATACCCCCCCCCAAAAACGTTCTACTTCAATGCACGTCCTTTATTGCTTCGGTAGAAGGAGCACAGGGTCTACTCAGCGTTGCCAAAGTAGCTATTGGCTCTCATAAAATTGGCTAAAAATTGCTTGATGAAGCCATCGCCTTATTTGCGGAATTAATTGCAATCGACGTGTCGCAGGAGATTAAAATGATTAAAACCGCAAATTATCTTTCTCCTGTTGAGGCTTAAATTTTAATTTAAATCAATTGTGTTCTGCTTCATTAAATGTTAGTGTATCACATGTGATCAAACACTAGAGGGTTGTGAAATTCACAAACTAACCGGATCTAATGACTGGCTCATTAACATGAGCTATGGGACATTGCAGTGATTTATTTTAGTGTGACATGACAGTGAAATAACATTTACATTTATAATTTGCTCCGTAAGCCGAGGCTCTAACAGCGGTAGCTTTGCACAATCAAATTTCATTTGCAGTCTGGATGCGACGGGGTATTCTTTCTTCTCTGACAACAGCTGGGACTGCTGCGCGAGGCAACTGCTGACCTGACTTCCTGTGATTATTAATCATCATCTTTGTGCTTAAGACATTTCTCCGTGACTTTTGTTCTCCACTTGGTCTGATTTTATGAGCTTGTCATGTGTCAGTCAGTCAACTGACAGAGGCCTTATTGCCTCAAGTGGTGGAAAGGTGTATTACAACAAAGTACCACTGCAGGCTATACGGACCGCAGCTAAGAAATATATTTCTGGCAGACTTATGAGCAGGGGTCCCCAAACTTTTTGACTCGGGGGCCGCATTGGGTTAGAACAATCTGGCCGAGGGCCGGGCTGTGTATATATATATATATATATATATATATATATATCGATCCATCCATCTCCATCCATTGCTACCGCTTATTCATGAGGGGTTCCCTCAATCTCCTGACGATTGAGGGAACCGTATTGAGAAATCTCCTGACAATTGAGGGAACCCCTCATGAAACAGTTCTGTAGAGATGGAGTAGTCTTGTGATTTTTTTCCCACACATACATATTGCGCTCTACCACGGTATGGAGCACTATTCTCTGGATAATCCAATTAAGACACACACACACACACACATATATATATATATATATATATATATATATACATATATATATTTAATTACTTTAGCACCGGAAAATGATCAAAGAAAAGTAAGTGACATTTCGCATTGTGCTTCTCAGAAAATGAAAGTCATATCATAAAGTCGAGGGTCATCACAATTTCCAATTTCTCCCCGTGGTGTGAAATGAAACCGACATGCATATTAAAGTGGCCTTGAAGAGGAAATTCAATTTCCCCCTTTCTGTTCCCTAACTTAGGAAATAAATTAAACGCTGCCTGGATTTGAAATCTAATTATGGTGCACAATCATGCAGGCTCGGAGATGCCGTGTAGTCAACTCAACAGCACCCTTAGGATGAATTTAGAGTTGGAACTTTTCCATTAAAAAAAAAATATATATTTTTATCCTCTGCTGCCGCTGTGTCTCACACTCACTTCACGAGAAAGACAAAGAGCCATTTTGTCAACAGCAAATACACAGTTCACATAGTCTTTTGGATTTTAGTTGAGGCAGAAAATTGATAATAAAGAATCTTTGAAGTCTTTGAATGTAGAATGAGAAAGATGACCACTACATACAAGCTAAAAATACCAAATGCAGACCACAAATGGATATAATGGTATGCCATAACTACTTATTTATGATGCTGAGGGACACTTCGGCTCGTTAAAATTCTGCTCCACACTGTTCACACTCGTTATGAGAGACAAGAACACCGATGTATATTTTTTTAATGCATTCTAACACATAAATAAGAGTCAGTTTACAATGGAGTCAGTGGGAGGTCCTCATAAAACAACAATAAATAATCATCCAAAAAGCACCAACAATGCCATTCGTGACCTGAATATTTGCATAGTATTGGTGATATTGTTATCATAAGCGCGGACAAACTTTTCTTAGCCGCGCCGTGATCAGAGAGGTAACTAGCTTGTGCTGACATATTGACATCATAAGCTGGTGAGCTGCTTCCTGTCCTAGGAGCTCATGAAAGTTGATTCTAGATCATAAATAATGCCTCTCATCTTGATAGTAGAAGGAAGAAGCCATAATCCAACAAGTTGATCAACTTCAAGGTAATCTTATTTTCAGTGAAGTTATAGGATAGGCAAATATAAGCCTTGGCTTCAACCTATTCCGTTTACAGTCATTATTTTTCTTTTCTTTTCTTTTTCTGTGTAATGTGTATGTGTCACACCCATGAGATCATGTTTCATTTTTGTCATGTTTTGTTTTGTTTTTTGGACAACCGGTTCCTATGTTTGCACTTCCTTGTTTGTTTTATCACCATAGCTATCAATGATTTTCACCTTGCCCTCATGTCATGCCCCTGTTCTCAGCCCTCACACCTGTTTGTAATCATCACTGGTATTATTTAAACCTGTAGTTACCAAGTGTTCAGCCTGGCAACTTCATATTCCTCATCTACCTTCATGCCATGCTACTCTGTTTATTATGCTGTTTTTGCCATGTAAGTTGTTGTTATTCATGCCACAGTGCAAGTGTTTGTTTCATATTCATAGTTTGTAGCCTCTGTGCTAGTCTTTTGTTTTTCATTAGTCAAGTTTGTTCTCCACCATTGTGCGCGCCATTTGTTTCCCCTTTTGTTAGTTATAGTGTTTAATAAATAAAAATGTACTTGCATTCTCACCTGGCTCGTACCAATTTTCCTTTGCGTCAAAGAAACAATCCCAGTCAAAGTCCCAGTTATATATGTATAATCTGTACTGTTAAACTGGTCACACAAAATGGTTAATGGTTGATTATATGACCGAAATAAACTTATTTCATTCATTCATTCATTCATTCATTCATTCAACTTTAGACCCGTAAATGGAGAGAAAGACATTAAATGACGCTAGGTGTCTTTGCAAGGATTATTCATTTAAATTAGAATATATCAACATTCCATCAGTCAGCACACCGGTGGGAGCCGACAATATACAGTACGTAATTATTAATGATGTTTTTTGGCTGTTATGAAGTCAGTTTGCAGTGAATAGTAATCAGTGACGATGCACCGCCGTATGCTTAAAATTAGTATAATACCTAAATATTAAATGTTGTCTATTTGTGTTGGCCCTGCGATGAGGTGGCGACTTGTCCAGGATGTACCCCGCCTTCCGCCCGATTGTAGCTGAGATAGGCACCAGCGCCCCCCGCAACCCCAAAGGGAATAAGCGGTAGGAAATGGATGGATAGTAAATATGTCCAAAGACATGCACCTGGGTATAGGTTGATTGGCAACACTAAATCGACCCTAGTGTGTGAATGTGAGTGTGAATGTGTCTGTCTATCTGTGTTGGCCCTGCGATGCGGTGGAGACTTGTCCAGGGTGTACGGCGCCTTCCGCCCGATTGTAGCTGAGATAAGCACCAGCGCCCCCCGCGACCCAAAAGGGAATAAGCGGTGGGAAATGGATGGACGGTTAATAGATATGCCTTTCACTACATTACATATGTACTGACAGCATGTATTTAAAATGATGATGGAAGTGTTTGAATGTTTTTTAGAGCACTTTATAGACTCTTATAGGCTCCATTGTAAGCAAATTTTTGCTTGTTTTTATTTGCTGGTTAGAATGCATAAAAAAAAGAAAAACATTTGTGTTATTGTCTAACATAAGGATTGTAAATGAAAGGCAAAGTTCCAAAACAAGTGCAGTTCCCATTGAATGATGTTGAACGAGAGTTCAAACTTAATTCAGCCGTGCTGTTTAATTTGGGTGTGAGGTCAACTGACAAAGAAGTGCACAGAATTCCTAATATCGTCGTTAAACAGTGATAGCAAATCAATGTTTGAATTTGGTAAGAAAGGATTAGGTCACATTTGGGGATTTCTTTTGCTGGAATCGAAGTAACTAGGCATTGAATTCTCACTCAGTGCACGGTCTCAGTGACATTACAAAGACATTCATATGAAGTGGATGCGTGGAAGAACCATGTAGAATCATTCATGCCCGCCACTTTGCATGAATTCCACCATCAACATTTAGTCTGTAGCCAAGATGCGGCGACTAGGGCTTCTTATCCGCTTGTGACTGACTCGTAATGTTAATTTTAGTCATAGGAGACATTTCTGGGTACACAAGGAAGCCGGTGAAGGTGATGTATTTGGCATGGTTGCTGTAAGCTCCGAAACCATCTTTCTGGTGGGAGTACAACCACACGGTGTCGCCTGGTTTCAACGACAGCATCAAACTCTGACTCTGCAGCGCTTTCTCTCCGTGACTGTCGTCGTAGATCATTGCCTGCACTTCGAGGTGGTTCTTCATCAGCTTGACGGAGAGAGTCTTCTGCGGAAGTTTGCCTACGTTGAAGGAGAAGTAGTAGGCGCCAGGAATGCGACAGGTGAACATCCCCTCCGTCACGTTGAAGTCCTCCCCGATGTTCACGAATGCAGCGTCAAAGCTGACTGGCTCGTGCTGTGGCGCTCCGACTTGATTTACTCCGATTATACTCTGAGTGCGGCCGACTGAGAATGCAGATCGTGGATCAGCCTCCTCCTCATCGTCATCCTCCAGACGTCGCAGCCCCTTCTCACCCATTGGGTTCCTCGGTTCAGACCCAACGTCTACTGTGGCTTGGTTATCATTGTCCTGCTGGGGTTGCTGGGGTTTGTAAGCAAGACGGTGCTGCTGCTGGTGTGTCTGGTAGTCGTAGATGTCGGGGTAGACGAGGTAACCATTAAAGGTGGTGTAGTGTCCGGTGTTGCTATAGAGGGCGTAACGAGGATCGCCATGAAGACGCAGCCAAATAGTGTCACCAAACTCCAGTTGCAGCATAACACTCTGGCTCTGTACCTGCAAGGAATGCAAGCAGGTTTTACATTGACTTTAGATCAGTGGTTCTTAACCTTGTTGGAAGTACCGAACCCCACCAGTTTCATATGCGCATTCACCGAACCCTTCTTTAGTGAAAAATAAATTTTTTTTTTTCAAATTCAAGCCAAAGTTATATGTTTTCGGTAACACTTTAGTATGGGGAACAAATTCTAAGTAACAAAGACTTAAGTTGGAGTTTTTTGGACACTATGGGAACATATTCTAAGTAACAAAGACTTAATTTAGAGATATTTGGTTAGGGTTGGGGTTAGGGTTAGAGGGTTAGGGTTATAATAAGTCCATGCCGAATAAGGCATTAATAATTACTTAATAATGACTAGTTAAGAGCAAATATGTTACTAATTTGCATGTTAATAAGCAACTAATTAATAGTGAATGTTCCCCATACTAAAGTGTTACCAAGTTTTTTTACTGGTGCACAAAAGGAACCGTGCATGAACATCACCTTGTTCAAAGAACAAAACCAACTCAGTGCATGAACTCCCAACAAATTACACACCTGCAAATCAGTGTGACTTCTGCTGTTGCCGTATTCATAATACGCCCATAGGGAGAAGTTTTTATTTACACGAGGAGTCGGGTGTGCCTTGACCTCCGCCGAACCCCTCAGCCCGACTCACCGAACCCATAGGGTTCGATCGAACCCAGGTTAAAAACCACTGCTTTAGATTAAGGCATTTGGACTGTAGCAACCGTTGATTCCACTGTCCACCAGAACACAATTCCATGAACCAGACCTGGGAAAATTATTGCCAGGCGGCTGCGTTCGCAGATAATTTTTTTTAGATCTTTAATAGCAAAACTGTAGCTGCCATTATGATGTGCAGTGATGTTTTCAAATTACTGTGAGTCTTGAACTATACAAAGTATTTCAAATGTTGGACTCTGCGCTTTTGCATGATATACTAGTACGGGGGTCGGCAACCCGCGGCTCTTTAGCGCCGCCCTAGTGGCTCTCTGGAGCTTTTTCAAAAATGTATGAAAAATGGAAAAAGAGGAAGGGAAAAAATATATTTTTTGTTTTAATATGGTATCTGCAGGAGGACAAACATGACACAAATCTCCCCTAATTGTTTTAAAGCACACTGTTTGTATTAAACATGCTTCACTGATTTGAATTTTTGGCTAGCGCCGTTTTGTCCTACTAATTTTGGCGGTCTTTGAACTCACCGTGGTTTGTTTACATGTACAACATTCTCCGAATTTCTCTGACGGATAGGTTGATTGGCAACACTAAATTGGCCCTAGTGTGTGAATGTGAGTGTGAATGTTGTCTGTCTATCTGTGTTGGCCCTGCGATGAGGTGGCGACTTGTCCAGGGTGTACCCTGCCTTCCGCCCGATTGTAGCTGAGATAGGCGCCAGCGCCCCCGCGACCCCGAAAGGGAATAAGCGGTAGAAAATGGATGGATGGATGGTGTTTTATGCCACTTCTTTTTCTGTCTCATTTTGTCAACCAAACTTTTAATGTTGTGCATGAATGCACAAGGGTGAGTTTTGATGACGTTATTGACTTGTGTGGAATGCTAATCGGGCATATTTGGTCACTGTATGACTGCAAGCTAATCGATGCTAACATGCTATTTAGGCTAGCTATATGTACACATTGCATCATTATGCCTAATTTGTAGCTATATTTGAGCACATTTAGTTTCCTTTAAGTCCTCTTATTTCAATTTATATCTCATGACACACTATCTGTATGTAATATGACTTTTAAATTTGCTTTGCGGCTCCAGACAGATTTGTTTTTGTATTTTTGGTCCAATATGGCTCTTTCAACATTTTGGGTTGCCGCCCCCTGTACTAGTTACTATGGTAATCTAAGTCATAGCATCTCAGATGAAGCACCAAGCAGTGTGGGTGGGGAGCGTTTCCACAGAGTGTTTCCAAAGCGGCCGGCCTGGGTGTCAGGGACAAATGCGGAAGGAGATTTCTACAACAAAGTTCTAAAGCTTAGTGATATATCGGATTTTAGGTGTTCATATTTGGCTGCTTGTTGCATTTTTGTTGCGTTTCGCTTGATTGTAAAATATATCAATCGAGAGGGGGTGTGACATTCATATTTTGTCAATATTCAGTGTTTTATGGTTCATAGTTATTATTGTAAATACCTCATTCTTTTTTTTCATGTACATTCTGGGTGTCTCATTCAGTAAAAATAAAATTCCATTCTGTTTTTAAGGCGGTCTTTCATAACGTTTTTAGCATTCAATCATTGAAGTTAAAGTTAAAGTACGACTGATTATCACACACACACTGGGTGTGGTGAAATGAACCTCTGCGTTTGACCCATCCCCTTGTTCCATCCTCTGGGAGGTGATAGGAGCAGTAAGCAGCAGCAGTGGCCATGCTCTGGAACCATTTTGTTGATTTAACCCCCAATTCCAACCCTTGATGCTGAGTGCCAAGCAGGGAGTTAATGGGTCCCATTTTTATAGTCTTTGGTATGACTCGGCCCAGGCCTGCCATAAAACTAAGAACACATGGCTCTACTCAAGAGTTTTGACATAAGAAGACCAGGGATATTTTAAAGGAAAGCTATTCTACTAATGTGTCTGATGTGTTTTCCCGTACAGTCGTCCCTCATTACGTCGCGCTTCAAATATCGCTGCTTCACCACCTTGCGGATTAAAAAAAATAAAATTCCTTTTTCGTATGTTACGTATTTTTTTACCTAAATCAAATGTTAAATTAAAGGGGGTGTCTGCAACCTTTACACAGATGCCTAATGTGTTGCATCACACATGCTGTCAGTTTCTCTCTCCGCCGCGGGCGCACCTCCGCACGGCTGCAGGAGATCTGTAATCAGCGCACCTGTGTGGGATGAACGAGCTGCCTTCAACAACTTGTGAACCGATTGGCTATCGCAACTGTCTATCAACTCTATGTGTTCTCAAATTCATCCGCTAACGGTCCCAATGAGTATCCAATCACAGGAAGCATAAATGTCACGTTCAAAGTGAGGCCATCTAGAAGACCTTACTGACAACAACTCGTGATCTGATTGGTTATCGCAACTGTCTATCAACTGTACGTCCCCGTCCGTTTACAGTGCACAGACGCTCGTATTGGCGACAGCATGGCAATATACTAAAAAACAAACTAAAACTAAAAACAACGGCACAGGAAGGAGCATATTATGACGTGAAGAGTATTTGAATACTTTTAGATATTTAGGGAAAATAAATACAAAAATAATTGCATCTTTAACCATGATCCTGATTTTTGGTAATGTTATGCCGGCAGAGAAGGCCTCGCTGGCCCTGATGGCACACCACTGCATCTTAGGTTATATGTAAAAAAGTATTACAGCGCGGTTTTTGTCTTATTACTGATTATTATGTTGTGGCGATTGATTAAGTTAGGATAGACCAGACAGGACTTGTGTTTCCTGGTTAGGGTTAAACGCTGCCAACAACATGGGGGCTAATGTCAGCGCTACCGTATCTTTGCCGCGACAATCAAGTTGACTGGCTTTTGGCAGGCCAACATTTTGATGCACTTCTTTTTCGACTCCTTGTTCACCCTTAACACACCTTCACATTGGTGTGTTAATGCTACCTGGTGATCATGTTCAGTTTGGCTATGTTCTGTTTGGCTTTTGGATTTTGTCAGTTCCTGTTTTTTTCACTCCCTGCTTTGTTTCCATGACAACCCATTCGTTTTTCACCTGTCCTCATTTTACGTACCTGATTCATTTGGACTCATGCACCTGTTGACAATCACCACATCTGTCAAGACTAGGAATAAGGTGTGGAACGTTTTCCCGAGGTGCGAAACGACTGGATCGAACATGGCGTGAAGGTAATGACATCTTTTAATTTTAACACTCAAAAGTACTACAAAAACAAAGGGTATAAACACAAACTTGCACAAAGGCAGAACTATGGACATAAAACAAAACTTGCAAACTATGGCATGAATAAAATGAAGGAAAGAGTGGTTGTGACCGCAGTTTGTAGAGGACGCTGAAGGCAGTGCCTTTAAGGCACGCCCCCAATATTGTTGTTCTGGTGGAAATCGGGAGAAATTCAGGAGAATAGTTGCCCCGGCAGATTTTCGGGAGGGGAATTTAAATTTGGGAGTCTCCCGGGATAATAGGGAGGGTTGGCAAGTATGACTGGCACACCACTAAACCGCCTAAGGTCTGCTGAGGCCCATGATACTAGGTAGCTATTTATATTTAAAGCGGTAACATGTTTGGATAAAGTTTGCCCTCATCCTTTGATTCTATTGGCATTTAAAAATATATTTTCATACTCTATCAAGATTTCATGCCGACCACAACTTTGAAAAGGCTACATTTTCAATGTAGCTTGGGTGGTTTATGAGTTGTCGAAGCGAAATCTGAACCGTGTCCCAAAGCGGTCACGTGGTACAGCCTGGTAGCGAGGCTTCACACGTCATCATTTCCGTCTCCTCCCTTACATCAAGCAAGCCATGATACACGCTTTGCGGGTTCTTCGGACCACCAATCACTGACATGCCAGGCTCTTATATGATGACAATAATGTTTTATTTTCCAATAAATTGTCTTTCGCGTGCTTTTTAGCAATCGTTCACTAACAAACTAAGCACATGATTGGTTTCTCTCCAGTGTATAGTTTGTCTCGCTCTCGCTATTGCTCATGCTGCACCACCAACCCTTCTATCCTCCCCTGGTGCCTTTTAAAAGAGCGACAGGTGATTAGATAATCAGGCCCAGGTGGGCCATCTACACACCTGTCGCTGAGCTCAACGCCGGTCCTGACACACCCCGTTTCGCTGCGGGTCCGCAGGCCACGCCCCCTCCACAACCCCTTTCAGTACTCGACACACACCCCGAAGCCTCGCAACATTTCGACCCATCACTAACAAAAATACAGCATATAGAGTACATTAAATTGTTGCGGAATTTAGTGGCTACATACGCACTTTTTATTAATACTGTACAAAAAGAAAAAGGGAACGGTTTACCTGCCAGCGGTGAAAGAATACAAGGGCAAAGTAAAACGTAGTCACTTTCTCTATTGTTCTTTTTACTTAACTTTCTGCCTTTCTTTACGACTCCCAAGCGTAAAATATGCTCTGAGGAGGAGTGAAGAAATCATCATTAAGATGCATGCCCAGACGTCCTCCTCCCTACTGCTGGGTTATTATCTGTGACCTAAATGCCTTCCCTCTTGCTTGAGCTTCCCAGATGAATGGCAAACACACAATAAGGTTGCTGTTTGTTTACCTTTAGCCGAGCAGGTGGAAGCCTATTTCAAAGGTTTAGTGGCGAATACATAAGCCAGTTATCATCAAAAAAGCTGAACCTGGGCAATTATTTTGACTCGTGGGGCCAAATTCAGATATATATATATATATATATATATCCATCCATTTTCTACCGCTTATTCCCTTTCGGGGTCGCGGGGGGCGCTGGCGCCTATCTCAGCTACAATCGGGCAGAAGGCAGGGTACACCCTGGACAAGTCGCCACCTCATCGCAGGGCCAACACAGATAGACAGACAATATTCACACTCACATTCACACACTAAGGCCAATTTAGTGTTGCCAATCAACCTATCCCCAGGTGCATGTCTTTGGAAGTGGGAGGAAGCCGGAGTACCCGGAGGGAACCCACGCATTCACCGGGAGAACATGCAAACTCCACACAGAAAGATCCCGAGCCTGGATTTCAACCCAGGACTGCAGGACCTTCGTATTGTGAGGCAGACGCACTAACCCCTCTGCCACCGTGAAGCCCTATATATATGTATATATATATATATATATATATATGTATATATATATATATATATATATATATATATATATGTGTATATATATGTGTGTAAGCTGTGAAAATCAGCTGTACAGTATGTGTGTATGTGTGTGTCGGTCCTATTTTTAGGAACCCTAATACAAAACTTCACAATAATGTCTGATTGAATGTTAAAACCGTTATGACAGACCGCCTTAAAAAACGGAATAGAATTTTTATTTTTTTTTACTGAATGAGACACCCAGAATGTACATGAAAGTAAAGAATGTGGGATTTACAATTTTAACTATGAACGATAAAACACTGAATATTGATAACATATGAATGTCACACCCCCTCTCGATCGACATATTTTACAATCAAGCAAGCTGAGATAGGCTCCAGCACCCCCCGCTATCCCGAAAGGGACACACGGTAGAAAATGCATGGATGGATGGAATATGCAAGAAAAATGAAACAAAAACAGCAAAATATGGACACAAAGGGTAAAAAAAACCCCCACCTACAATCTGATACATCTGACATATCACTAAGCTTTACAACTTTGTTGTATAAATCTCCCTCCGCGTCTGTTTCGGACACTCGCATTTCAGGCTGGCTGCTCTGGAAACACTCTGTGGAAACGCTCCCCACCCACACTGCTTGGTGCCTCGTCGGATCTGTTGTGACTTAGATGACCATAGTAACTAGTATATCATGCAAAAGCGCAGACTGCAACCATTGAAATACTTTGTGTAATTCAAGACTACATCTTGAAGATAAAAAAAAAAAATATTAGAGAATGTCCGGACGGCCAGATTGAAAAGCCTAACCGGCCGCATGCATCCCTCAGGCCTTAATTTGCCAATGTCTGATATACACTTTTACTAATAAAATGTTTTCTATCAGAGGTGTCCTAACTTTTTCCGGCGAAAGCCACATAGAGAAAAGTTTAAATCTGCAGGGGCCGCGTTGTACTTTTTTGTGCATTCAAGACCCTAAAATCTGTCATGATTTCACACGACTCTTATTATCAATTTTTTGTATTTCTATTATTTCCTGTGAAGCGCGCTTATTTTTCCGTCAACATTCTGTTTGCCTCCATTTGCTACCACTCTAATCACTCTGGCTCCGTCACCTGTATCTGATTGGCAATCAGAATGCTTTTCGAGACTGGATTATTTTGCTTTGTACCTCAACGTGTTACCTTTGACAAAATACATCACATTGTTGTTCAATCAACTCCAACGAGAATAAGCCGTAAAAAATGGATTGATGGATGTTGTTCAATCAATTCTTAATAGTATTTTTATTTATTGATAATATTATCTTCATTACCTTATAGGGCTTTCGCGAGAAAATTGTACATATGCTCCTAAAACACCATGTAGAAGATCAACACAATTTTGTTTTGCAGGCCCCATTTTTGGGGCAAATTGGGCTGATTCCATCCATCCGTCCATTTTTCTGACGCTTGTCCCTTTTGGGGTCACGGTGGATCGCTGGAGCCTATCCAAGCTGCATTCGGGCGGAAGGCGGGGTACACCCTGGACAAGTAGCCACCTCAAAGCAGTGGGCCAATAAAAAACAAGCTGCGGGCCTGATTTAAATGATCAACCAAAGTTGTCTTTTCAACTGATCCGGTTGACCACACTTCCTACTTCATTTGCTAGGAGTCAAAGTACCAAAGTACAGAGACACGCCATTTCTTTACATTGGGCTGGTACATGAAATAAACGAAAAACTGTACTTATTTTTTATTTTTTCCCATCGTCTACAATCCTTATGTTAGAAAAAACACGTCTTTCCCTTTTCTGTGTATTCAAGGATTAAAAAAGGGCTAGCACGAGGCAGCTAACAATGCATGTAATGGGGATTCCCCTATTTTGCCTATAAAGCTCTCTTAAAAAATGGCCACATTACTCTACAAGCATGCAATGACCTGTACATATCAACACAAGTATAGAGACATTGTTATTGTAGGGGCTAAATCCCAGTAAATAATTTTCTGGTGTAGTGACAGAGCGCCTTGCTAGTGCTGCTGATGTTACTGGTGCTGAATCACCTTTGAGCTTAGAAAAGTTTTAAAACTTAGATGTTCCACAACCAACCAACCAACCAACACAACATTTCAAAAGACTGTAGCAGTGAACACTGGCTCTCAACTTTACTTGTGTCAAAACGTGGACTATAGTGGGGTTTGTTTTCCCGGAATGCAAAGGAAGGTGATGGGACATGGCGTGAAGGTAAATACATATTTAAATTCATCTATAAAAAAGGTGCAAACTAAAGGCGCGCACAAGGCGGAGAAGAAACATGGCTAAAAAAAACAAAAATTACCACAAAGGCAAAAAACTTAGGACATGAAAAACTCGCTAACTTTGATTTGAATAAACAAAACTTATGTGCAGGGCATGAAGCATTTACTATGGCAGGAAGAGAATGAACAGAGCATGGAACAGCAACAATGACGCCAGGCCGACTGACTGGCAACTACAAGTTTAAATAATAGTGATATAATTAACACAGGTGCATGAGTCCTAAACAAATTAGGTGTGTGAGTCCAAATGAATCAGGTGAACTAATGGTTGTCATGGTGACAAAACAAACAAGAGTGCACAATGAGTCCAAAACCAAACAGAACGTGACCACAAAATATGACAACTTGACATCACCAGGCTCGGCAAGACGCTCGTTTGCTCCCAGCATTTTTTCACCTGAGAATTATGCTGATTTCACCAGCTAAACAAAGAGCACAAGTCGTGTTCTGGAAGATACAACCATCTCCCCAGTTGGCAGAACGTGACCACAAAAGATGACAGCTTGACATCACCAGGCTCGGCAAGACACTCGTTTGCTCCCAGCATTTTTTCACCCGAGGATTATGCTGAATTCACCACCTATAAAAAGAGCACAAGTCTTGTGCTGAAAGATACAACCATCTCCTCAGTTGGCATTCCAGTGAGAGCGGCCATAGTAAGTCACCGTTTAACTAAGTTCGTATTTAGTTTAGCAAAAATCCGACATGATGGCTGAGTGCTTCACTATAGCGTCCAGCTTCTAAAAAACTGTAGCTCATCCTCCATGTATTCCGGCACAAAAAGATAAGGTTCTGGATCATCTTTTGACCCAAACTAGTCGTCGCTTGCTCTCACTGTTAACATTAGCAGTAGCAAACACAAAATGCGCTCTCTAGAGTTAAAGTTAAAGCTATAGTATTGTTGTTGGCGGGAGTAGCGTCATATAGCTATGGAATCCTTGTCTATTACTCCATCACATTTATAATTACAGGATAACTATAAAACGTAGGAGTTATTATTTTTATTTTTTTCCTTTTTTTAAGCGGGCTCCATAGGCGGATTAGGTGAATTCCCCTTACCTCTATTGTTAGCTACCTCCTGCATGTGTGCCGGGCTTTCCCCTGACAGTTTGTTTATGTTTTAGTTTTTTCCTCTGCATTTGTCTGTTTCCTCTGTGTTTAGTATTTCCTGTCCTTAGTTCCTGTCTAGTGCTCTTATTTTGTCAGCTTCCTGTCTTTTTCCCTGAGTGCTGTGTTCCTCCTCAGCTGCGGCTGATTGGCACCTGGCCACACCCGTTGCCAATCAGCCCGCTCCTATTTGTACACGCTTTTTCTTGTGTCAGTTGCTGGATCATTGTATTGTCTTGTCGATGTCACGTGTAGTCGCTCTTGTGATGTGTTATCGCTCCTGTCGTGTCGTACCTTGTCTTTGCAGCGTAGCGGTAAGCTATATTCAGTTGATGTTTGTAGCTTACTG
The DNA here is from genome assembly GCF_033978795.1 of Nerophis ophidion. Classification (NCBI taxonomy): domain Eukaryota; kingdom Metazoa; phylum Chordata; class Actinopteri; order Syngnathiformes; family Syngnathidae; genus Nerophis; species Nerophis ophidion. The sequence continues at coordinate 21,704,497 of NC_084635.1, forward strand.
TTTTTTGTTCCCTGCTTCCGTTTTATTTTTCATTATACAAGTACGACTTCTGTTTGCCTGTTCGCTACCCGCTAGCTTCCATGCTAAGCTCCTGTTCGTTATTTTCTAGCTCCCAGGCTAGCTCTTTTTGTTTGATTATCCGCCTCGTGCGCGCTTTGTGTTTGTACCCTTTTGGTTTTGTTTTTGTCTTAGTATTTAATTTAATCATGTTTTCTCATTCCATGCCTGCCTCCATCTCTGCATCTTGGGGTTCAACAACAAATAACCCTGACAATGTGTTCTTGTTATGTTTCTGTTGCTCGCCTGCCTTCCCTATTATTTTGTCCCTACTGTTGTCTCTTGTTTCTCCTCCTCGGTGCTTCCTTCCTAAGAGGAGAATGGCCTAATCGGACACACCTGGTCCTAATTTGTCACTGGGCTATTTAAGGAGGGCACTGACAGCTTGTCTTTGCTGGTAAAATTGCTTCCTGTGCCGTCCGCAATTCATACCCAACTTCCACGCTTATGCCGCAGGTCGGTTTGGATTTATTTGTATTTTATTAATTAAATGTTTTAACTCAAACCCCCATTTTTTTGTTCTCCTCCCCAGAGGTTGAGTGTTTAAACTGAACACTCCCAGAGTGTCCTGGCCATTCTCTAGCCGATCGCCTCATTGTGGACTAAATTTTATGGTGTGTATTTTTGCCCCATTTCATTTTTTTTTGGACAATATTTATTTTATGGTGTGCATTTTTGGCCCATTACCTATTTGTTTGCACTTTTAGCTACCTTGCCTCATGTCTCTGCATCAAGGGATCTACTATTGACTGAGCCATGGCACTTGTCTCACTTAATGATCGTGGATGATTGGCAAAATTGTAAAAGTGCAATTTTTGTTCAAGGATTGAGTCATGAAAGATGCACGAGGCGGGTCGAAATGACCGCGGCCCTTACGAATGCGAGCACCTTCTATGTCATGTCTTTGTGATCATGTTCTGTTTGGTTATGTTCTGTTTTGTTTTTGACTCCATTAGTTCCTGTTTTTGCACACCCTGGTTTGTTTTTGTTTCCATGACTACCAATAAGTTCACCTGTCCTCACGACTCACGCACCTGATTAACTTGGACTAAGGCACCTGTTGTCAATCACCACGTCACCATTTAAGCCTGCAGTTGCCAGACAGTCAGCCTGGCGACATCATCCTCTATCACCTCCTACACACCCATGTTATCCATGCCGATGATCCATGCTCTTTCTTGGTCCAGTAAGTTTTTCATGCCATATATTGTAAGTTTTGTTTTATGTTCATAGTTCTCTTATTGTGGAAGTTTTAGTTTTCATAGCCGTTTTTAACTCCCACTGAGAGCGGCTTTTGTTTATACCCTTGTTTTTGTGATATTTTTGAGTTAAGATTAAAGATGTCATTACCTTCACGCCATGTCCGTTTCAATCACTTTGCACCACGGGAAAACAAACCACACCTAAGTCCACGCCATGACATTCTAAGTATCACAATAAATAAGGCAGCTTTAATTCTTCCATTCCATCTTTTTATTACTGTATTTTAAGTTTTTACTGTGTTCTGGGTATAGTAGGGTTGTTAAGATAGTACCGCAATAGTAATGAATCACATTCGGTACTGTACCGCCTCCTGAAAAGTACCAGTCCACCACACCTTAGCGCCCCTGTCGTCACGTCGTATCATTGCTGGTTTACGAGTAGACGAGCATGTTCGGCAGCGCACAATCACAGAGTACTTACAGGCATATAAGATGTGTGGACAGAAAAGGGAAACCAGACGCATTTTTGACTTAAAAACTAACGATAAAGGTGTACTTTAAGACATGTTAGCGGAAGTCGGCAGTCTTGTAGCTATTTCTAAATCACTAGTCCTCGCCTCCATGGCGACAAATAAAGTAAGTTTCTTACAAGTATCATCCCTGCAGGACGAAGAATAGCTAAACATGTTTCACTACACACCGCAGCTAACTGGAGTTGCAATGTAAACAAACGCCATGGGTGGATCTACACCTAACATCCACTGTAATGATACCAAGTACAGGAGTGTATCTAGTCGATACTACTATGATTACGTCTATTTATTGGCATCATGACATCTTTTTTCGTTTTTTAAAAATGTATATTATGTTCATAAACTCAGGAAATATGTCCACATGAGGACTTTGAATATGACCAATATTTGATGCTGTAACTAGTTGGTTTTGGAATGATACCTAAATTGTGGTATCATCCAAAACTAATGTAAAGTATCAAAAAACATAAGAATAAGTGATTATTACATTTGAACAGAAGTGTAGATAGAACATGTTAAAAGAGAAAATAAGCAGATATTAACAGTAAATGAACAAGTACAAACCCTGTTTCCATATGAGTTGGGAAATTGTGTTATATGTAAATATAAACCGAATACAATGATTTGCAAATCACTATCAACCTATATTCAGTTGAATATGCTACAAAGACAACATATTTGATGTTCAAACTGATAAACAATTTTTTTTTTTTTGCAAATAATCCTTTTCTTTAGAATTTGATGCCAGCAACACGTGACAAAGAAGTTGGGAAAGGTGGCAATAAAAACTGATAAAGTTGCGAAATTCTCATCAAACACTTATTTGGAACATCCCACAGGTGTGCAGGCTAATTGGGAACAGGTGGGTGCCATGATTGGGTATAAAAGCAGCTTCCATGAAATGCTAAGTAACTCACAAACAAGGATGGGGCGAGCTGTCGTACTTTAGGCTTCATAATGCGCCACACATTTTCGATGGGAGACAGGTCTGGACTGCAGGCTGGCCAGGAAAGTACCCGCACTCTTTTACTACGAAACCACGCTGTTATAACACGTGGCTTGGCATTGTCTTGCTGAAATAAGCAGGGGCATCCATGATAACGTTGCTTGGATGACAACATATGTTGCTCCAAAACCTGTATGGACCTTTCAGCATTAATGATGCCTTCACAGATCTGTAAGTTACCCATGTCTTGGGCACTAATACACCCTCATACCATCACAGATTCTGGCTTTTGAACTTTGTGCCTATAACAATCCGAATGGTTATATTCCTCTTTGTTCTGGAGGACACCACGTCCTCTGTTTCCAAATATAATTTGAAATGTGGACTCGTTAGACTACAGAACACCTTTCCACTTTGCATCAGTCCATCTTAGACGAGCTCGGGCCCAGCGAAGTCAGCGGCATTCCTTGGTGTTGTTGATAAATGGGTTTAGCTTTGCATAGTAAAGTTTTAACTTGCACTTACAGATGTAGCGACCAACTATAGTTACTGACAGTGGTTTTATGAAGTGTTCCTGAGCCCATGTGGTGATATCCTTTACACACCGATGTTGGTTTTTGATGCAGTAGCCCGAGGGATCAAAAGTCCGTAATATCATTGCTTATGTGCAGTGATTTCTCCAGATTCTCTGAACTTTTTGATGATTTTACTGACCGTAGATGGTAAAATCCCTAAATTCCTTGCCATAGCGCGTTGAGAAATGTTGTCTAAAACTGTTCGACAATTTGCTTACAAATTGGTGACCCTCACCCCATCATTGTTTGTGAATTACTTAGCATTTCATGGAAGCTGCTTTTATACCCAATCATGGCACCCACCTGTTCCCAATTAGCCTGCACACCTGTGGGATGTTCCAAATGAGTGTTTGATGAGCATTCCTTAACTTTATCAGTATTTATTGCCATCTTTACCAACTTCTTTATCACGTGTTGCTGGCATCAAATTCTAAAGTTAATGATAATTTGCACAAAAAAAAAATGTTCATCAGTTTGAACATCAAATATGTTGTCTTTGTAGCATATTCAACTGAATATGGGTTGAAAATGATTTGCAAATCATTGTATTCTGTCTATATTTACATTTAATACAATTTCCCAACTCATATGGAAATGGGGTTTGTAGATTAATAATTCATTATCTTAATAATGTTGAGAAACTAATAGAATGATAAAGAACACGATATGTCACTGAATAAGTCAGCAGATTAAAATAGGAACCTTTGTTTGCTGTACAAGTTGTCGTGTGTGTTCACTCTTTTATTGAAGTATAAACGTGCAATAAGAAACATATGTTTAATGTACCCTCAGATTTTTTTAAATTAAAATAAAGCCAATAATGTAATTGTTTTGTGTTCCCCATTATTTAGAAAAGTATCAAAATAATTTTGGTACCGGTACTAAAATATTGGTAGTGTGAGTGACTTAAGTGTTAATATATAGAACTAATTTGAGCTAGTTTTGATTGACAGCACACCAATCGGTGGTAGCCCAACAACCAGCTGTATAAGTGAAATAAAATTTCAAATGTTGCGTTACTGTTATCCGATAACAAAAGTTTTTTTTTCATGTAACCGGTAATGTGTAATGATTAGTGTGTGTGTGAGTATGTGTGTGTACACATGTTTCCTCTCCTGGGGAGTTGCCATCGTTGTTCAAATGCTACAGTAGGCTTTATATACAGTGTGGCAAAAAAGTATTTAGTCAGCCACCGCTTTTGCAAATTCTCCCACTTAAAATGATGACAGAGGTCTGTAATTTTCATCATAGGTACACTTCAACTGTGAGAGACAGAATGTGAAAAAAAAAATCCAGGAATTCACATTGTAGGAATTCATTTGTAAAATATGGTGAAAAATAAGTATTTGGTCAAGCATTCAAAGCTGTCACTGATGGAAGTAGGTTTTGGCTCAAAATCTCACGATACATGGCCCCATTCATTCTTTCCTTAACACGGATCAATCATCCTGTCCCCTTAGCAGAAAAACAGCCCCAAAGCATGATGTTTCCACCCCCATTCTTCACAGTAGTTATGGTGTTCTTGGGATGCAACTTAGTATTCTTTTTCCTCCAAACACGACGAGTTTTGTTTATACCAAAAAGTTATCTTTTGGTTTCATCTGACCACATGACATTCTCCCAATCCTCTGCTGTATCATCCATGTATCCATTTTGGTATAAACTCAACTCGTCGTGTTTGGAGGAAGAAGAATACTGAGCTGCATCCCAAGAAAACCATACCTACTGTGAAGCATGGGGGTGGAAACATCATGCTTTGGGGCTGTTTTTCTGCTAAGGGGACAGGACGACTGATCCGTGTTAAAGAAAGAATGAATGGGGCCATGTATCGTGAGATTTTGAGTCAAAACCTCCTTCCATCTGTGAGAGCTTTGAATGGTTGACCAAATACTTATTTTCCACCATAATTTACAAATAAATTCTTTCAAATTCCTACAATGTGAATTCCTGGATTTTATTTTCATATTCTGTCTCTCACAGTTGAAGTGTACCTATGATACAAATTACAGACCTCTGTCATCATGTTAAGTGGGAGAACTTGCACAATCTGTGGCTGACTAAATACTTTTTTGCCTCACTGTATTACACAAGAACGCTGCTGCAGTAACACAGAGTTGACTTACCTTTTTCTCCTCGCCTGCATTCTCCTCATACACAATAGCTTGCACCTCATTCCTATTCTTCATCAACATCACAGACAAGTCTTTGTGGGGGAACTTTCCCACCGTGAAGGAGAAGTAGTAAGCCCCTGGGATTCGGCAGTGGAACAAGCCTGTCTTCGGGTCGAAGTCCTCGCCGATATTGACATAGACCGCGTCGAAGGTCACTGTCATCTTGGGCCCACCTTCCATGCTGTTGGTTCGGGCCACCGAGAAAGCCGACCGTAGTTCGGCGTTTTCCAGCAGACGAGCAAAACCCGCCACCGCGCCTGCATGGCTCAGACAGAGTAGGCCAACCAGCATGCTCGCTGGGAGCAGCATCTTGTCTCTAGAGAGATGGACAAAGTCAGAAAATGAGTCAAATCATTGTGCACCTGATCAACCACACTTAAATTACCATGAATTCCAGACTAAAAGCTCCCCTTTTCTTAGCTTTAAACCCAGCGGCTTATAAAACAGTGCAGAGGTTGAATTTACTTTTTTTTTGTTGCAAATACCGTATTTCCTTGAATTGCCACAGGACATATAGTATGCGCCTGCCTTGAATTACTGTCAAGTCAAACTCGCTTCGCAAAATAATTAGCGCATGCTTAGTATTACCGCCTGGTCAAACTCGTGACGTCATGAGTTACACTTCCCCTGTCAAAATGGAGGAGGGTGATTTCAATACCGGTAATTTGAAGAATATTAAGAGCTATTCAGTAGGATTTAAGGTCCAAGCTTACATCACAGTCAAATTTTTACTGCATGCCTTTGGTAAGTGCCGGAGAGAGAAGAGGTTTTAAAATAATTAGCGCATGCTTACTTTTACTGCATGCCTTTGGTAAGCACGGGAGTGAGAAGAGGTTTTAAATTAATTAGCGCCCCGCGGCAATTCAAGGAAATACAGTAGTTTAAAAAAAGAAAAACAAGCAGACACTGAAGAGGTGTGGTATTGTTTAAGCTATGGCACCATCTTTTGGACGAGTTTGATCACTGGAGGTGCTGTAGTGCTCTTCCTTTCTTCTAGCCGCTTACTACTAGTATGGATTCATCATCACTACAAGCCGCGTTTTTAAGTTTTACAATATAACTAAATCAGTTTATACTTACTAAATTGTAACATGTTTTATGTCCATAGGACTGTTTTCATTCATATTTGTACAAGCTGTCGTAATGTAATGAAGCAAGCTAATATGTTAACACGTTTACGAGTGTCTGTGCTGGTATTACAAACTCACAATGGCATTCTTTTTGTATTGTTTCACAAATTTAATTAAATCGAATTGTCAACCCAAGAATTGGAATCGAATCGTGGGTTGTTGTAGGAGTCACAACTAGAGATATCCGATAACATCGGCCCATAAATGCTTTAAAATGTAATATCGGAAATTATCGGTATCGGTTTCAAAATTATCGATTTTAAAAAAAGTAAAATGCATGACTTTTTAAAACGCCGCTGTGTACAAGTACGTAGGGAGAAGAACAGGGCGCCAACATACCTTAAAGGCACTGCCTTTGCGTGCAAGCCCAGTCACATAATATCTACGGCTCTTCACACACACACAAGTGAATGCAAGCATACTTTGTCAACAGCCATACAGGTCACACTTAGGGTGGCTGTATAAACGATTTTAACACTGTTACAAATATGCGCCACACTGTGAACCCACACCAACAAGAATGACAAACACATTTTGAGAGAACAGCCGCACCATAACACAACAGAACAAATACCCAGATCCCCTTGCAGCACTACCATACAGGTCACACTGAGGGTGGCCGTATAAACAACTATATCACTCTTACAAATATGCGCCACACTGTGGACCCACACCAAACAAGAATGACAAACACATTTTGGGAGAACATCTACACCTTAACACAACATAAACACAACAGAACAAATACCCAGAACCCTTTGCAGCACTACCTTACAGGTCACCCTGAAGGTGGCCGTATAAAAAACTTTAACACTGTTACAAATATGCGCCACACTGTGAACTCACACCAAACAAGAATGACAAAACATTTTGGAAGAACATCCGCACCGTAACACAACATTAACACAACAGAACAAATACCCAGAACCTCTTGCAGCACTACCATACAGGTCACACTGAGGGTGGCCGTATAAACAACTTTAACACTGTTACAAATATGCGCCACACTGTCAACCCGCACCAAACAAGAATGACAAACACATTTTGGGAGAACATCCACACCATAACACAACATTAACACAACAGAACAAATACCCAGAACCCCTTGCAGCACTACCATACAGGCCACACTGAAGGTGGCCATATAAACAGCTTTAACACTGTTACAAATATGCGCCACACTGTGAACCCACACCAAACAAGAATGACAAACACTTTTCGGGAGAACAGCTGCATCGTAACACAACTTAAACACAACAGAACAAATACCCAGAACCCCTTGCAGCACTACCATACATGTCACACTGAGTGTGGCCGTATAAACAACTTTAACACTGTTACAGAAATGCGTCACACTGTGAACCCACACCAAACAAGAATGACAAACACATTTTAGGAGAACATCCGCACCGTAACACAACATAAACACAACAGAACAAATACCCAGAACCCCTTTCAACACTAACTCTTCCGGGACGTACATTATACACCCCCTTCAACTCCGCCCAACTCAACCTACTCATGCTCTCTCAGGGAGAGCATGTCCCAAATTCCAAGCGGCTGTTTTGAGGCATGTTAAAAAAAATAATGCACTTTGTGACTTCAATAATATATATGGCAGTGCCATGTTGGCATTGTTTTTTCCAAAACTTAAGTTGATTTATTTTAGAGAACCTTGTTACAATTTTTAAAGCATCCAGCAGGGCATCACAACCAAATTAGGCATAATAATGTGTTAATTCCATGACTGTATATATCAGTATCGGTTGATATCGGTATCGGTAATTAAGAGTTGGACGATATCGGAATATCGGATATTGGCAAAAAAGCCATTATCGGACATCTCTAGTCACAACTCTAATGCAAACAAAAAAAATGTAATTTGACAGTCAAAAACCTTAGTGGAAAACAGCCCTATTACTTGTTAAAACACAAAACTACACAAAACTTCTCATACTATACAACTGCTCTAAAGACTAGTTTGTCGTTGGCTGTAATCTGCTCTGCTGCTGCATTTAAAGCTCGAGTTGTAAGGGCTGTGAACTACAATCTGCAATATATCTGTTGCCAGGCAACTAAAAAACCTGCTTTTAAAAAAAAACCTAAATGCACTATATTCATGAATACTGATATGTGCATGAATGCTGAGCTATTTACATTTTTAGAAAAGGCTTACAGTATAGAGTGAGCAACATTTCAACTGCACCCTTCACCTATTGTACACACGTATTGCCTTTGAGGTTTAGCTTTATATTCATGTCAGACATCTAACCAACACTAATAAAAAATCTCTTCAAACTGCATCCGATCAGTAACTGTGGTTTTTAGTTGATCAGATTGTCCGAATGGAGATTTGTTATTTTCAAATATATTTTCCAATTTCAGCAAATGTAAAATTTGTGGGGGAAAAAGTAGACAATAAGAAGCGACTAACAAATTTAGCCTATTTTCCAAGGCCCTTTAGAGACTATTAATAACAACAAAAAAACATGTAACATACATATTGTTGTGTTTATAGTGTTTTCCTGACTTCTCCTTTGTCTGCACCTGTGTTTTTAGTGATTCGTCCTCGGCGAGGGGTGGACCTTGAGGCACACCTGCTCGCAATTAGCACACCGGTATTTAGGCTCGTCACTGTCAGCTTGGCCTCGCCGGTTATTGTCTCCAGAACTCCTGTCGTGCATGCACCTGCTTCACCAGACCTGGTATGTTTTCGCTACTTTGTCCTGAATTTCTTGATCTCCTGTGTGTTTATCTTCTAGTCCCCCTGAGGTAAAAAGGATTACTTTTGTTGGACTCGTACCCTGCTCAGTGTGCCCTGGCCCTTTCTCCTGCTGACCTCTAAGGAACCTATTTTGTCCAGTTTTGATGGTGTGCATTTCTGCCCCATCGCCCTTAGTTATCCCTTTTTTTCAAATTAAATTTTTTTATTTTTGTAATTCCACCTTTTCTCCCGTCTCTACATCCTGGGGTCACCCCTACTTGACCAAGATCTTAACACGTGTTTTATAATAAATCACTTTGCCATATTTTTTCCCCCTTGTTTCTGCTGTCAAAATAAATAATTGCCTTTCTTCGTATGTGAGTCTAAACATATTCATATCGTATTTTTTTTTTTTTTGTATGGCTTGCTGACTGTAACATTCCAATCACACTTTTCTAGCTGGTATATTTTAAATATTTAGCTGAATTTTCCCACATTTGGCTTATCTTCATATTTCAGGTATACATTAAATGGTGAATCCATCCATCCATCCATTTTCTGCCGCTTATTCCCTTTGGGGTCTCAGAGGGCGCTGGTGCCTATCTCAGCTACAATCGGGCGGAAGGCGGGGTACTTCAATCTAAAATTGTATATCTAAATATAAATGTTAAATGTTGTATAAAGTTAGGGTTGTCCCGATACCAATAATATACCAGAATGTATACTGATACTGTTTGATACTTTTCAAAATAAAGGGAACTACTAACCCTGTTTCCATATGAGTTGGGATATTGTGTTAAATTTAAATATAAACGGAATACAATGATTCACAAATAATTTTCAACCCATATTCAATTGAATGCACTACAAAAACAAGATATTTGATGTTCAAACTAATGAAATTTTTTTTTTACAAATAATAATTAACAGAATTTCATGGCTGCAACACGTGCCAAAGTAGTTGGGAAAGGGCATGTTCACCACTGTATTACATCACCCTTTTTTTTTTTTTACAACACTAAATAAACGTTTGGGAACTGAGGAAACTAATTGTTGAAGCTTTGAAAGTGGAATTCTTTCCCATTCTTGTTTTATGTAGAGTTTCAGTCGTTCAACAGTCCGTGGTCTCTGCTGTGGTATTTTACGCTTCATAATGCGCCACACATTTTAGATGGGAGACAGATCTGGACTGCAGGCGGGCCAGGAAAGTAGCCGCACTCTTCTTTTACGCAACCACGCTGTTGTAACACGTGGCTTGGCATTTTCTTGCTGAAATAAGCAGGGGTGTCCATGATAATGTTGCTTGAATGACAACATATGTTGCTCCAAAACCCGGATGGACCATTCAGCATTAATAGTGCCTTCACAGATGTGTTAAGTTACCCAGGACTTGTGTACTAATACACCCCCATACCATCACAGATGCTGGCTTTTGAATTTTGCGCCTATAACAATGGTTATTTTCCTCTTTGTTCTGGAGGACACCACGTCCACAGTTTCCAAATACAATTTGAAATGTGGATTCGTCAGACCACAGAACACTTTTCCACTTTGCATCGGTCCATCTTAGATGAGCTCGGGCCCAGCGAAGCTGGCGGCTTTTCAGGGTGTTGTTGATAAATGAGTTTGACTCTGCATAGTAGAGTTTTAATTTGCAATTACAGGTGTAGCGACCAACTATAGTTACTGACAGTGGTTTTCTGAAGTGTTCCTGAGCCCATGTGGTGATATCCTTTCCACACTGATGTCGGTTTTTGATGCAGTACCGCCTGAGGGATCAACAGTCCGTAATATCATCGCTTATGTGCAGTGATTTTGCGAGATTCTCTGAACCTTTTGATGATTTTACGGAAAGTAAATGGTAAAATCCCTTAATTCCTTTCAATAGCTCGTTGAGAAATGTTGTTCTAAAACTGTTCGACAATTTGCTTACAAAGTGGTGACCCTCACCCCATCCTTGTTTGTGAATTACTTAGCATTTCATGGAAGCTGCTTTTATACCCAATCATGGCACCCACCTGTTCCCAATTAGCCTGCACACCTGTGGGATGTTTCAAATAAGTGTTTGATGAGCATTCCTCAACTTTATCAGTATTTATTGCCACCTTTCCCAACTTCTTTGTCACGTGTTGCTGGCATCCAAATCTAGAGTTAATAATTATTTGCAAAAAAAAAAAAATTCAGTTTGAACATCAAATATGTTGTCTTTGTAGCATATTCAACTGAATATGGGTTGAAAAGGATTTGCAAATTATTGTATTCCGTTTATATTTACATTTAACACAATTTCCCAACACATATGGAAACGGCGTTTGTACATACACACACACACACACACACCTATATAAGCTGTGACGATCTGCTGTAAAATATGTGTGTTTGGGTCCTATTTTTAGGACCACTAATACAAAGCCTCACAATAATGTCTGATTGAATGCTAAAAAACGTTATGACAGACCACCATAGGAAACGCATGGAATTAAAAATGTTCTACTGAATGAGACACCCAGAATGTACATGAATATAAAGAATGTGGGATTTACAATATTAACTATGAAGGAGAAAACACTGAATATTGACAACATATGAACGTCACTTCCCCCTCTCCTTCCGCATTATTTACAGTTGAGCGAAACAACAAAAATGCAACAAACACGGCAAAATATGAATGTGAAGTGTTCAAAAAACCCCCACCGGCAATCTGATATAATACCACTTTTTTTGTAGAACTTTGTTGTAAAAATCTACTTCCGCGTCTTTCCCTGACACCCACATTTCAGGCCGCTCTGGAAACACTCTGTGGAAACGCTCCCCACCCACACTGCTTGGTCCCTCGTCCGAGCTGCTGTGACTTAGATTACCATAGTAACTAATTAGTTTACCATAGCAACTACTATATCATTCAAAATCGCAGATTCCAACCATTGAAATACTTAGTATAGTTGAAGACTCACGGTCATGAGAAAACATGACTGCACACCATAATGGCAGCTAAATTTTCCATCTTAAAGATCTAAAAAAATTATTTGGGAATGTCCGGCTGGCCAGATTGAAAAGCTTAATTGGCCACATGTGGCCCCCAGGCCTTAATTTGCCCAGGTCTGTTGTCTAAATGGTAAATGTTAAACTCTAAGTGGTCAATTCAAATCTAAATTTAAAAAAATATAAAAGTTAATTGCCAAAAGTCCTCATTGGTTTTGCACATCTGCAATTGCGGCACCAGCTGTCAGAGGTGAAGGAGTGTTTGTGTGGGCCGAGATGCGAGAAAATGGTGAAATATTTGCACTAGGCAAGACATTTAGATTCAACATTTAGATTTTCCATTGTCATATTAAAATATACCATTTACATTCAACTTTTACAGTATATTCAAAATTGAGATTTAGATTTAAAATTTCGATTCAACTTTTACCGGTACTTTATATTTGACATTTTGATTTAACATTTAGATTAAATTCATAATTCACCATTTATTGTGGACATCAAATGTTAACATTTTCCAAATGTGAGAAAAGCAACCTGAATATCTAAAATACTTAACCTATACTATAAAAATTAACCTGAAATGTTTCAATGAATGTAACTGCTGTTCTAAATGTGTCCACTGGATGTCGCAATAGCAATTCTTTGTATCTTTGTAGATGATGCTACATATGTACAAAATACATCACATGTTAGATGTTAGTGCTCCAGTCAAGGAAAAGGATCAGACTAGATTAATAACATCCTGTATTTTGATTTTGTGTCAAACTTGGACATGGATTGTGTGTGCTCCTTCGACGCAGAGGGATTACAGGACGAGCCAGGCGTGAATTAAGGTACATGGTGTTTTATTAGGAATTCTAAATACAAAAATAAACAAATTAAGGGCGCTCACAAGGAGGTATAAAACTTGGCTACAAAATATAAACAGGAAACAAAAACACTTGCTCGATTGGCATGAATGAACTAAGAACAGAAACAGCACGATGGCATGACTATAAACAACTAAAACAAAACACTTACTGTGACAACAAAAACAGGAGGCAAGAATAGCAAGGTGCGTGGCAGGTGATGGCGGGCATGGAGAATGAGCAGCAAGGTCGTAGATAACAATGAAAGTTAGAACGCCATGGGTAAGGAAAGTTGGATGTTCCCAGACTGATGGACGGAAAGAAATTGACTTAAATAGTGGCTGTGAATAATTAGGAACAGGTACGGGACTGAGGGCATGGGCGTGACTAGGAGGGCAAGGTGAAAAGCAATGAGTTGTCATGGTAACAAAAACAAACCAGGAAGTGAAAAAACAGAACAAGAGTCCAGAACACAAAACAAAACATGATCAAACATGAAATCAGATTTACAAACTTGACATTTTGAAACTATTTTTTTATCTTGATAGATTGAAAATTAACACCAATGAGTTGACTGATGAACATTATAACGACAAATAAATTATTAACCGCAACACGTAAGTCTAAAAAACCCCCCAACAAAATTATGTTTTGTACATTTGTGCCCCAAGTGGAGGAGTTCAAATACCTAAGTCTTGTTCAGGAGTGAGGAAAGAGTGGATGGTGAGATCGACAGGCGGATCGGTGCGGCGTCTTTGGTAATGTGGACGCTGTATCGATCCATTGTGGTAAAGAAGGAGCTGAGCCGGAAGGCAAAGCTCTCAATTTACCGATCGATCTACGTTCCCATCCTCACCTATGGTCATGAGCTTTAGGTCATGACCGAAAGGACAAGATCACGGGTACAAGCGGCCGAAATGAGTTTCCTCCCCCTTAGAGATAGGGTGAGAAGCTCTGTCATCCGGGAGGAACTCAAAGTAAAGCCGCTGCTTCTTAAGATTGAGAGAAGCCAGATGAGGTGGTTCGGGCATCTGGTCAGGATGCCACCCAAACGCCTCCCTAGGGAGGTGTTTAGGGCACGTCCAACCGGTAGGAGGCCACGGGGAAGACCCAGGACATGTTGGGAAGACTATGTCTCCCGGCTGGCCTGGGAACGCCTTGGGATTCCCCGGGAAAAGCTAGACGAAGTGGATGGGGAGAGGGAAGTCTGGGCTTCCCTGCTTAGGCTGCTGCCCCCGCGACCCGACCTCGGATAAGCGGAGGAAGATGGATGGATGGATGGATGGATGGACATTTGTGCTTGTTCTATTTTCAAACAAAGAAAACAATCTCAAAGTTCAAGTTCAAAGTTCATACTTTATTCGTCACATGCAGAGTACACCACAGCGAAATGCTTTTTTCCATGCTCTTCAGATATTGCGTACAGTGGTATCCAAACACAAGTTGCAGAATCTAATACACTAAATGCAAAAAATACAACAACTACAAAAAATTGAAAAAATACAAAAAGTCTGAAGTTGTCTTTATTTTTAAGTTATCGTGCCGTGATTTTACCAGTCCGGCCCACATGGGAGTAGATCTTTCTCCATGTGGCTGTCGATCTAAAATAAGTTTGACACCCCTGCTATGCTAATTATTTGAATAATATGAACCCCGACTTAAACAAGTTGAAAAACTTATCCGGGTGTTACCATTTAGTGGTCAATTGTATGGAATATGTACTGTACTGGGCAATCTACTAGACTTAGAAAATCTTTATTGTCCCCAAGGGACAATTTGGTTTCAGCAGTAGTCATTAAAACAAGAGTCAACAGTAAAAATGAGGTACAACAGTAAAAACGAGGAACAACAGTAAAAACAAGGTACAAATACATAAAATACACACAACATACAAACCATCATGAAGGCATTGAGCTAAAAACAAAAAACATTTGTAATACAATAAAAACTAATCATCACACGTCACTTCCCACTTAAGTGACTACATAGCAGCTAAGCTTGTTTAAGAAGCTCATTTATAAAAATAACAGCTGAGGGAACAAAGGATCTTATGTATCGGTTGTTTTTGGCCTTCCTATTACTAATGGCGTACATACATCCTGAGGGCAAGAGTCTAAACTGTGATAAGAGAGGGTGCTGAGAGTTGGCCAGAATGGCCTTTGCCTTCTGGATGACTTCGACCTGATAGATCTGGTTCAGGGGGTTCAAGGTAGTGCCTATGGTCTTTTGGCACACCTCGATTATACCACCTAGTCTGTTTTTATTGGCCACACTGAGGTTACCAAACGTGATAGAATATGTTAAGATAGCCTCGATACAAGATGAATAGAACATCCTCATTAGTGTCCTATCAACCTGAAAGCCCCTCAGTTTCCTAAAGAAAAACAGCCTCTGATTGGCCTTCTTGCAAATACGGTCATTGTTGGCATCAAAGGTCAATTTATTGTCTAAAATTGTGCCGAGATACCTGTATTCACGGACTATCTCAACAGCAGAGCCTTTGGGAGGGGGATCACGAAACGAAAGTCAATGTACATCTCCTTAGGGTCCAGGTACGAATCATCGCACCATTTGATGATGTACAGATAAAAGTTTCTATCAATCAATTAATCAGTCAATGACCAAAAATAGGTCAGTAGCTCTTAAAAGTAAGTACAGTTCTACAACTAATATTTTAAAGGCCTACTGAAATGAGATTTTCTTATTTAAACGGGGATAGCAGGTCCATTCTATGTGTCATACTTGATCATTTCACGATACTGCCATATTTTTGCTGAAAGGATTTAGTAGAGAACATCCACGATAAAGTTCGCAACTTTTGGTCGCTAATAAAAAAGCCCTGACTGTACCGGAAGTAGCGGACGATGTGCGCGTGACGTCACAGGTTGTAGGGCTCCACACATCTGAACATTGTTTATAATGTGAGCATCCAGCAGCAAGAAATATTCGGGCCGAAAAAGCGACAATTTCCCCATTAATTTGAGTGAGAATGAAAGATTCGTGGATGAGGAAATTTAGAGTGAAGGACTAGAAAAAAAAGAAGAAAGAAAAGGCAATTGCAGTGGGATTCAGATGTTTTTAGACACATTTACTAGAATAATTCTGGGAAATCCATTATCTTTCTATTGTGCTGCTAGTGTTTTAGTGAGTTAAATGGTACCTGATAGACGGAGGGGTGTGTCCACGGGTGTGTTGACGCCAGTCTCTGAGGGAAGTCACGAAGCTGCAGCAGGACAGAAGCTCTGCTGATACCCGGTAAAAGGCGACTTTTTACCACAATTTTCTCACCGAAACTTCCCGGTTGACATGTAGTCCGGATCCATGTTCGCTTGACCGCTCTGATCCATAGTAAGGCTTCACCTATGGGAATTTTGAACAAGGAAACACCTTGTGTTTGTGTGGCTAAAGGCTAAAAGCTTCCCACCTCCATCTTTCTACTTAGACTTCTCCATTATTAATTGAACAAATTGCAAAAGATTCAGCAACACAGATGTCCAAAATACTGTGTAATTGCGCGATGAAAAGAGACGACTTTTAGCCGCAAGTGGTGCTGGGCAATAATGTCCCCTCCAACCAATAACGTCACAAACACGCGTCATCACTCCGCGACGATTTCAACAGGAAGCTCCGCGGAAAATTTTAAATTGTAATTTAGTAAACTAAAAAGGCCGTATTGGCATGTGTTGCAATGTTAATATTTCATCATTGATAGGGACGGCGTGGCGCAGTGGGAGAGTGGCCGTGCGCAACCCGAGGGTCCCTGGTTCAAATCCCACCTAGTACCAACCTCGTCACGTCCGTTGTGTCCTGAGCAAGACACTTCACCCTTGCTCCTGATGGGTGCTGGTTGGTGCCTTGCATGGCAGCTCCCTCCATCAGTGTGTGTATGTGTGTGTGAATGGGTAAATGTGGAAGTAATGTCAAAGCGCTTTGAGTACCTTGAAGGTAGAAAAGCGCTATACAAGTACAACCCATTTATATATAATCTATCAGACTGCGTGGTCGGTAGTAGTGGGTTTCAGTAGGCCTTTAAATCTTGGCAAGTGGAGATTAATTTGCGGTGTGATCGCAGCTCCTGCTCAGTGTTTGTCTTTGTAACGACAACATTTTGAACGGGTTATGTTGACAGAAATCTCTCCACGGAGTCGGTGATGCTTAAGGTCCAAACTCCAGTGAAATAATTGACCAAACAACCCTTCTGTAATGAGCAGCCGTGGGAGCAACGCAGGGAGAGGGAATATTAGACTCACATCTGAATTGCAAGGTAGAACATGCATTAAGCTTTTGCATTTCAAAGCCAGGCCTATTAGTGACTTTTCTGATCTGTTCCCTCATTAAAGTTTCATGAAAAAAAGTGTAGTTTCTGCAACTTTACTTTAGTCTGTAGCATATTCACCTCACAGTCAGGAGGGTTCCAATTTGTGTGGAGGACATTTTCACCGCCTGTGCCATGTGAATTGTGGAGACTCGAAATCAGGTGTGTCCAAAGTGCGGCCCGGGGGCCATTAGCGGCCCGTAGTTCGTTTTTTCGTGGCCAGCGGCACAACTATTAGCCGGGCTGCCAAGCGTCATAGCTCGGTTGGTAGAGTGGCCGTGCCAGCAACTTGAGGGTTGCAGGTTCGATTCCCGCTTGTGCCATCCTAGTCACTGCCGCTGTGTCCTTGGGCAAGACACTTTACCCACCTGCTCCCAGTGCCACCCACATTGGTTTAGATGTAACTTAGATATTGGGTTTCACTATGTAAAGCGCTTTGAGTCACTTGAGAAAAGCGCTATATAAATATTATTCACTTCATTTCACTTTGAGTATGACAGTCACGCAATTTAACTCTTTCTCACACCAAACACGTCAATAATGGATAAAGCAAAACATTTTCTAGAGCAGTGGTTCTCAACCTTTTTTCAGTTATGTAGCCCCTGTGAACTTTTTTTTAATCCAAGTACCCCCTAATCAGAGCAAAGCATTTTTGGTTGAAAAAAAAAGAGATAAAGAAGTAAAATACAGCACTATGTCAACAGTTTCTGATTCATTAAATTGTATAACAGTGCAAAATATTGCTCATTTGTAGTGGTCTTTCTTGAACTATTTGGAAAAAATATATAAAAATAACTAAAAAGTTGTTGAAAAAAAACAAGTGATTCAATTATAAATAAAGATATTTACACTTAGAAGTAATCATCAACTTAAAGTGCCCTCTTTGGGGATTGTAATAGGGATCCATCTGGATTCATGAACTTAATTCTAAACATTTCTTCACAAAAAAAATAATCTTTAACATCAATATCAATCAATCAATCAATGTTTATTTATATAGCCCCAAATCACAAATGTCTCAAAGGACTGCACAAATCATTACGACTACAACATCCTCGGAAGAACCCACAAAAGGGCAAGGAAAACTCACACCCAGTGGGCAGGGAGAATTCACATTCAGTGGGACGCCAGCGACAATGCTGACTATGAGAAACCTTGGAGAGGACCTCAGATGTGGGCAACCCCCCCCCTCTAGGGGACCGAAAGCAATGGATGTCGAGCGGGTCCAACATGATACTGTGAAAGTTCAATCCATAGTGGCTCCAAGACAGCAGCGAGAGTCCCGTCCACAGGAAACCATCTGAAGCGGATCAGCAGCGTAGAGATGTCCCCAACCGATACAGGCGAGCGGTCCATCCTGGGTCCCGACGAGCGGTCCATCCTGGGTCTCGACTCTGGACAGTCAGTACTTCATCCATGGTCATCGGACCGGACCCCCTCCACAAGGGAGGGGGGGACATAGGAGAAAGAAAAGAAGCGGCAGATCAACTGGTCTAAAAAGGAGGTCTATTTAAAGGCTAGAGTATACAAATGAGTTTTAAGATGAGACTTAAATGCTTCTACTGAGGTAGCATCTCGAACTGTTACCGGGAGGGCATTCCAGAGTACTGGAGCCCGAACGGAAAACGCTCTATAGCCCGCAGACTTTTTTTGAGCTCTAGGAATCACTAATAAGCCGGAGTCTTTTGAACGCAGATTTCTTGCCGGGACATACGGTACAATACAATCGGCAAGATAGGCTGGAGCTAGACCGTGTAGTATTTTATACGTAAGTAATAAAACCTTAAAGTCACATCTTAAGTGCACAGGAAGCCAGTGCAGGTGAGCCAGTACAGGCGTAATATGATCAAACTTTCTTGTTCTTGTCAAAAGTCTAGCAGCCGCATTTTGTACCAACTGTAATCTTTTAATGCTAGACATGGGGAGACCCGAAAATAATACGTTACAGTAATCGAGACGAGACGTAACAAACGCATGGATAATGATCTCGGCGTCTTTAGTGGACAAAATGGAGCGAATTTTAGCGATATTACGGAGATGAAAGAAGGCCGTTTTAGTAACGCTTTTAATGTGTGACTCAAAGGAGAGAGTTGGGTCGAAGATAATACCCAGATTTTTTACGGAGTCACCTTGTTTTATTATTTGGTTGTCAAATGTTAAAGTTGTATTATTAAATAGAGGTCGGTGTCTAGCAGGACCGATAATCAGCATTTCCGTTTTTTTGGCATTAAGTTGCAAAAAGTTAGCGGACATCCATTGTTTAATTTCATTAAGACACGCTTCCAACTGACTACAGTCCGGCATGTTGGTCAGCTTTAGGGGCATGTAAAGTTGGGTGTCATCAGCATAACAGTGAAAGCTAATACCGTATTTGCGTATGACGTCACCTAGCGGCAGCATGTAGATGCTGAAGAGTACAGGGCCAAGGACCGAACCCTGGGGAACTCCACACGTTACCTTAACATAGTCCGAGGTCACACTGTTTATGGAACATGTCCACAAAAATCTAGCTCTCAACACTGAATATTGCATTGTTGCATTTCTTTTCACAGTTTATGAACTTACTTTCATATTTTGTAAAAGCATTATTCAATAAATATATTTATAAAGGTTTTTTTTTAATCTGTGTTGGCCCTGCGATGAGGTGGCGACTTGTCCAATATTTACCCCCATATATTTTGGTATTTTATTTAATCTAACTGTGAGCATTCTATTGTTAGCATGTCAGCATAGTACTGTAATCATGTTAGCTTTGTAGCTCATTTTGCTCATATTTTTGCTAAATATTTGAGATATTCTCAACACTTTCCATGGAAGCCAGTTTGACAATATGGGGAATGATATAATCGTATTCTCAGCAAAGGAGCATGAGGAGGCTAGGAATATGTTTGCGATAACATTTTTACATGAAGCGCTCTTGTCATTCATAATTTTAAATTTTACATGTGTTTTTTTTTGCCCTTCGGGGCCCATCACAGATCGTGGGGCCCTACTCACAGCGTGCAATCTGTGTAAAGCGGTAATAAGAAGGTAAATATTTTTATTAATTTTGTTGCTACTGTTACATTGTTTTATATTGTTGTATTGATCATTTGAGCAAATTAACAGCATGGAAATCACAAAATCTTTCAATGATCTGAAAAATGTCGATATTGTATTGGCGATACAACCGCTGTATTTACTTGTTATTTGCTTGATTCTGACATTTGCAGTACTGCCTACCTCTACCACACAGAGTCAAAATGTATATTGTAAATCATTCCACTTTGGAAGAACAACAGTTAAAGTAAATCCTCAAAATTACCAAACTAATAAGGCATTCAAGCTCAAGCATGATGAGTGTATGTACACTTCTGACCACAACTGCACATATTATTTATTAATGCAAGGCTTAATAATATACTTCTAGCTCATTTTGTCATGACCTGTGGTCCAGATCATCTTTTGTTTGTTATTTTCTGTTAGTTTTGGACTCTTTTAGTTCCCTTTTTACGCTCCCTTGTTTAGTTACCATGACGACTCATTAGTTTTACCTGCCTCATGTGTTCGGATCACGCACCTGCTTTAATCAGAGACTAATATTCAAGCCTATTTTGCCAGTTAGTCGTCCTGGCATCATTACCCTGTATTTGCTCCTTACTTGCTTCGTTCACGTATTGATTGTTTCATGCCATAGTTCATGCTGCTCGTTTTCATGCCACAGTAGGTCTAATTTGTTCGATGCCATAGTCCATGTTAAGTGTTTAGATTCCATGTTTCCTGCATTAAGTTCTTTAGTTTGTTAGCGTCTCGTGTGAACGGCATGCTTTTCTTGATAAAATAAATATGTTCCTACCTTCACGCCTTGTCCAGAATAGTTCGTTTGCATCCCGGGAGAACCCCCATGCCCTCACCCCTTTCATGACAATTGTAAGCTTTTTGATTATATGCTTACATTCCGATACAACAACAACTTTGCCTTCAGATAGATGAATAGATAGAAATACAGATAGATAGGATAGATATAAGAGCGGTAGATTGTTGATAATGATGACTTATGTTAAATGAAGAAGGATACTTTGGTGTTGTAAGGCATAAAGAGACACTGTTGTGTTTCATCAGGTTGAATTGATGTCAGCGCAATGATAAGAATGTCGAACAAAAAGCAATCTTCTTAATTAGGTGTTTAGAGAACAAAGTGTGCAGTCTGACAAGTCTGTCCCTGTTGAGTAATTTTACACCGTCTATGGTCCCACACAAGTTTATGAACGTCTTGGCAGTGTTCGCACAGTTGTCAAATCGGGGTTTCTTCATCCAACAACTACTGTCTGCGCTGCAACCCCATTGTTTGTTTGTAGTCTACACGTACAGAATGTACTCCTGTTGTGTGTTTACTGTACATTCTTCTTAACTGGTTCTCAAGCTTCTTATTGGATACAATAGTTTTACTTTATAACGATATATGTACGTTATGTTGTGTTGTGTTAATGAAGGAATTAAAGAGGTAAAATCACTGAAAGTCAATTCACGAGCCTGCAATTATAAAACATCAGTGCCAACACAAAACATATAGCATGTATTATTTTATTTTTTTAGGCTCTTAATGAGTCATTCCACCAAATTGGTGCTATTGCATCCCCAGGAAAAAAATTAAATGAATTCACGATACATTATACTAGTTACTATTTTTTTTTTTTTTTTATACAAAAAAATGATTTGACTCTATAGTTAATACATGCATTTTGAAAGATTAATTTAAACTGTGTTAAATTCTATAGAAAGCATTGCCTGTCCCTGTTTCCTAAAACTTGACTTTGCCAAGAAATATAATAACTAATAATAATATAATGCGTCCCAGCTACAACGGGGTTCTATTAACACTGACACGATTGTATATACGGCGGATACTGCCCTCCAAAATAGTTTCTCTCGTTTTGAGGAAATAACATTAGAGGAATTGTTACAACGTGTAAATGGAATAAAACAGACAACATGTTTACTTGACCCTCTTCCTGGGAAACTGATCAAGGAGCTCTTTGTATTATTAGGTCCATCAGTGCTAAATATTATAAACTTATCACTCTCCTCGGGCACTGTTCCCCTAGCATTCAAAAAAGCGGTTATTCATCCTCTTCTTAAAAGACCTAACCTCGATCCTGACCTCATGGTAAATTACCGACCGGTGTCTCACCTTCCCTTTATTTCAAAAATCCTTGAAAAAATTGTTGCGGAGCAGTTAAATGAACACCTAGCGTCTAACAATCTATGTGAAACCTTTCAATCCGGTTTCAGGGCAAATCACTCCACGGAGACAGCCCTCGCAAAAATGACTAATGATCTATTGCTAACGATGGATTCTGATGCGTCATCTATGTTGCTGCTCCTCGATCTTAGCGCTGCTTTCGATACCGTCGATCATAATATTTTATTAGAACGTATCAAAACACGAATTGGTATGTCAGACTTAGCCCTGTCTTGGTTTAACTCTTATCTTACTGATAGGATGCAGTGTGTCTCCCATAACAATGTGACCTCGGACTACGTTAAGGTAACGTGTGGAGTTCCCCAGGGTTCGGTCCTTGGCCCTGCACTCTTCAGCATCTACATGCTGCCGCTAGGTGACATCATACGCAAATACGGTATTAGCTTTCACTGTTATGCTGATGACACCCAACTCTACATGCCCCTAAAGCTGACCAACACGCCGGATTGTAGTCAGCTGGAGGCGTGTCTTAATGAAATTAAACAATGGATGTCCGCTAACTTTTTGCAACTCAACGCCAAAAAAACGGAAATGCTGATTATCGGTCCTGCTAGACACCGAACTCTATTTAATAATACAACTCTAACATTTGACAACCAAACAATTAAACAAGGCGACACGGTAAAGAATCTGGGTATTATCTTCGACCCAACTCTCTTGAGGCACACATTAAAAGCGTTACTAAAACGGCCTTCTTTCATCTCTGTAACATCGCTAAAATTCGCTCCATTCTGTCCACTAAAGACGCTGAGATCATTATCCATGCGTTTGTTACGTCTCGCCTCGACTACTGTAACGTATTATTTTCGGGTCTCCCCATGTCTAGCATTAAAAGATTACAGTTGGTACAAAATGCGCCTGCTAGACTTTTGACAAGAACAAGAAAGTTTGATCACATTACGCCTGTACTGGCTCACCTGCACTGGCTTCCTGTGCACTTAAGATGTGACTTTAAGGTTTTACTACTTACGTATAAAATACTACACGGTCTAGCTCCATCTTATCTTGCCGATTGTATTGTACCATATGTCCCGGCAAGAAATCTGCGTTCAAAGGACTCCGGCTTATTAGTGATTCCCAAAGCCCAAAAAAAGTCTGCGGGCTATAGAGCATTTTCCGTTCGGGCTCCAGTACTCTGGAATGCCCTCCCGGTAACAGTTCGTGATGCCACCTCAGTAGAAGCATTTAAGTCTCACCTTAAAACTCATTTGTATACTCTAGCCTTTAAATAGACTCCCTTTTTAGACCAGTTGATCTGCCGTTTCTTTTCTTTTTCTTCTATGTCCCACTCTCCCGTGTGGAGGGGGTCCGGTCCGATCCGGTGGCCATGTACTGCTCGCCTGTGTATCGGCTGGGGACATCTCTGCGCTGCTGGTCCGCCTACGCTTGGGATGGTTTCCTGCTGGCTCCGCTGTGAACGGGACTCTCGCTGCTGTGTTGGATCCGCTTTGGACTGGACTCTCGCGACTGTGTTGTATCCATTGTGGATTGAACTTTCACAGTATCATGTTAGATCCGCTCGACATCCATTGCTTTCCTCCTCTCTAAGGTTCTCATAGTCATCATTGTCACCAACGTCCCACTGGGTCATTATTGTTACCAATGTCCCACTGGGTGTGAGTTTTCCTTGCCCTTATGTGGGCCTACCGAGGATGTCGTGGTGGTTTGTGCAGCCCTTTGAGACACTAGTGATTTAGGGCTATATAAGTAAACATTGATTGATTGATTGATTGAACTTAAATTATTCATGAATGTTATAGTTTTACACGTACCCCAGACTGTACTTTACACATGTGTATAGTGCCATATATATATATATATATATATATATATATATATATATATATATATATATATATATATATATATTTACACACACACACACACACACACACACACACGGAACAAGCATGAAACTATGGCATGGAAAGAAAATCCGTATCAGTAATGTCGCCAGGCCGACTACCTGGCAACTACAGGCTTAAATAATAATGTTTGGTCTAAACCAAACATGACCGAGACCACAGGTCATGACAATATATATATATATATATATATATATATATATATATATATATACTAATGTATGTACTTTGTATATATATGTGATATATGTGTGTATATATACTAATAGGGGCGGCATGGTGTAGTGGGTAGAGCGGCTGTGCCAGAAACCTGAGAATTGCAGGTTCGCTTCCCACCTATTGACATCCAAATCGCTGGCCTTGCCCCCGGTGCTGCTCACACTGGTGAATGAATGATGAATGAATGATAGGTGGTGGTCGGAGAGGTCTTAGGCGCAAACTGGCAGCCACGCTTCCGTCAGTCTACCCCAGGGCAGCTGTGGCTACTGATGTAGCTTACCACCACCAGGTGTGAATGAATGATGGGTTCCCACTTCTCTGTGAGCGCTTTGAGTATCTTACAATAGAAGCGGTATAGCCCGGTTGGTAGAGTGGCCGTGCCAGCAATTTGAGGGTTGCAGGTTCGATTCCCGCTTCCGCCATCCTAGTCACTGCCGTTGTGTCCTTGGGCAAGACACTTTACCCACGTGCTCCCAGTGCCACCCACACTGGTTTAAATGTAACTTAGATATTGGGTTTCACTATGTAAAAGCGCTTTGAGTCTAAAGCGCTATATAAATATAATTCACTTCACCTCACTTCACAAAAGCACGATATAAATCTAATCCATTATTATTATTATTATATATTGCTTATTTATTATTTATGCACTCATGACTAGTGATGCATCAGCAATTGGCCGCATTTAAAAAGACTTTAATCACCAAAGCAGCTCTGCTTAAACAGGATGATGTGATGATGTAAGCAATACACGTGATTGTCTGGAGCGGAGGCAACATTCCTGCAACGTAAGTGCAGTTTAATACTTTTTTATCCGAGATATACCTGGGGACAGCGATCTACAAAATGTGCAATGAGCAAATATTAAGAGAGCAGTGGCGGCTTTTAAGGCGAGAAAATGCAGTTGGAGCAGGAAAGTGTGAACCCAGGCACACCACAGCTGTCTCTGATCATCGCAGACAGAGGAGTCTTTAAATATGAATACAGTCTCCAAAACCACCAGTAAAAGATGCTAGATTTGTTGCTAGTCGATTTTAATAAGTAAAAGGTCCTTAAAAGTATTGGAGAAATCTCTCGAAACTTGAAAAATTCTCAACAAAGTACATACATTATTGAATATGGAGCAACAATGGAAAAACAAAGCAAAATATATTTAATATACAACTAATTTTATGTTATTACTAATTTATAATGAATGATTGTTGTCAAATGTATTTATACAATTTTTTAGCCTTCTTACGAAAATATTTGCATTATCAAAGACTATGAAATGTTTATGATGACGTCATTTTGACAACGCACCTAGACACGCCCCCCACAGCAGCAATTATTTTGGCAGTCTGGGGTAAACCGGCTTACAAGTGCCTTGTGTCTGAGAAATGTTTGCATATGCATTTTTCATTTGCATTCTTTTCAGTGTTCCCACACTGGGTGTTGTGTAACACTGCTCCTCGAGGTGGTATTTGTGGCTCTGTGAGGAGCCGTTCCTTTAAAATAGCCATTCAAAAGACTGGCACGTTCTTATATTTATTTATTTTTCGTTAAGTATTTGTTTTCAACAAGAAATCAATCACTCGTGGCAGTAATAAGCTAAACGTTTGGTCGAAAAATTAAAAAGTATACATTACACAATAGGTCACCAACCAGTCTATCTGTGGGACTCTACTGGTCCATCCATCCATCTTCTTCCGCTTATCTGAGGTCGGGTCGTGGGGGTAGCAGCCTAAGCAGGGAAGCCCAGACTTCCCTCTCCCCAGCCACTTCGTTTAGCTCTTCCCGGGGGATCCCGAGGCGTTCCCAGGCCAGCCGGGAGACATAGTCTTCCCAACGTGTCCTGGGTCTTCCCCGTGGCCTCCTACCGGTTGGATGTGCCCTAAACACCTCCCTCGGGAGGCGTTCGGGTGGCATCCTGACCAGATGCCCGAACCACCTCATCTGGCTCCTCTCAATGTGGAGGAGCAGCGGCTTTACTTTGAGCTCCTCCCGGATGACAGAGCTTCTCACCCTATCTCGAAGGGAGAGCCCCACCACACGGCGGAGGAAACTCATTTCGGCCGCTTGTACCCGTGATCTTATCCTTTCGGTCATGACCCAAAGCTCATGACCATAGGTGAGGATGGGAACGTAGATCGACCGGTAAATTGAGAGCTTTGCCTTCCGGCTCAGCTCCTTCTTCACCACAACGGATCGGTACAACGTTCGCATTACTGAAGACGCCGCACCGATCCGCACCAGTAGAGTCGGTGCGGTGCGACTCTACTGGTCCCACATGTAAATCACAATATGGTGATCTTAGGATTATAATGCAAGAATGTGCAAAAGTTGAACTTGAATAATCTTTAAGAATTAACAGCAGTGACACCACCTGAACTAATAGTGTGAACTAACTAATATTGCAGTGCAGGAAACATTAACACATTACACAGCCCCCAACTAACTGGTTAGCTGTACCCAGCAACTAAAATGTTAGGGAAGCTGCTGCTGCAGTCAAGCTCGCTCATGTGGCTCTGCAGTGGTTTCTGAAGGTACATTGCAAACCCAAGGCTGGTTTTCTGTCCCCCTTCAACCGCCAAAAGGGCCAGTGGTTGGTAGGGAGTCAACCAGTCCCTGTTAAGCACTACCACACGATTCGTCTTTACAGCCGCTTGTACAGCACCATACAGGGTCCAGTCCAGTGGCTCATCTGCTTTGGTGAAAGGCCCTTTGTCCTCTTAGGGTTGTAGACCCAAACCTGTGTCCCTGTTGTAAAGTCTTCTCCCCTACACAAGTCTCGTAGGCCCGCATCTGATGAGACGGAGCATCCACCTTTCTAGTTGACATCTCTCTCTCTCTCTCTATAGGTCGTCCTCAGACGAGCCTTCCATCGTTACTTCCAGTCATCCCGATTCTCCATACATTTGGCCAGTTCCTTGGCACTCTGAGATCCTGCATCCTTCTTGAATATGTCCACTTATGTTAGTGTGGGACGTCCTCTTATCCGATGCCCATATGTTGGTTCTCACAGCACCAATTTGCTGGCTGGCAGCTTCTGATGCCTTTGGTATTGTCCTGCTAGTCTCATTCTCCTTACAGCAATCTTCTCGCTCACCCTTGGTATTCCCTTGTAGATGATTCTTGTTGATGTTAAGCAAGCACTGCACGCAGCATCCTCGTGCAGCATCCATCCAGAGACTTCTCTCGCTGCCGTAGAGGAGAACGGTCCTCTTAGGCTTGTAGACCCAAACCTGTGTCCCTGCTGTGAAGTCCTCTCCCCTACAACGAGTGTCGTAGGCCCACATCTGATGAGACGGAGCATCTGCCGTTCTAGTTAAGTCATGAACCTCCTTAAGCCTCTTTCGAATATGGAAGAGATTGTCCAAACTGAGACCACCCACCCCTTCTGTCTCAGGGGGAGAGCGGAACACCAAGTCCACAGGGGCCTGGAGCTCATGTCCAAACATGAGGGCCGCAGGGGAGCTCTGCAGGTGAAGGTCTTAGTCTCGCTGCTAACAACTGGTAAGTACAGCAAGTAGAGTGAATAGGGTGCAGTTAAACCACTCAACCGCTTGTCACGTTGAGGATGCAGCAGTGTAATTTGGGTCTTGTTGACGCCCAGCCTTTTACAAACCTCAAGGAACAAATGAGCCTCAAAGTTTCACGTAGGACGCTGTGCAGCTCTTGTGTTACCCCGAAGGGGAAGAACATCTTGTTTACCAGGCACTCTTTGGTTGTGATGGCATTCTGGGCAGGAACTGTGTATGTTTCAGGCCATTTGGTGAAAAAGTCCATGGGTATCCGAATGTAGTTGTTATCCCATTCCATGGTCGGAAAGGGGCCCAGGATGTCAACTGCAACACACTCAATGGTAGCCCCCACCTGGTACTGTTGCAGGGGAAATGCTAGATCTAGTTTGGCCCCTTCTTTGCAATGTAGGTGTCACACCGATTAAAGTAGAGCTCCACATCCTGGCGAAAGCCTGACCAGAAGAACTGGGACCGGAGGCAGTGAAGGGTCTTGGTAACCCCAAAGTGGCCTGCTACCACCAAACCATGAATAAACTGGAGCACTCTAGATTATAGTTTGTGGGACACCTGGAGCTTGATAATATTATTTATGCTTACAGGGTCTGCCAGCGGCGATGTAGAAGACTGTCACAGCTGAAGAGACTGGACCCCTGTGAGCAGAGGGCTTTAGTCTCAGGGTCTAAGGCCAAAACCGCTGACCATGCTGGTCATCCTCACCCATTTCTGAACATAAAAAATGGACAGGATCTTGACTCTGGTGGTACTGAAGTTCGTCCGGGTTGATGTCCTAGGGTTTGGGGTCATGGTTTCCAGAGTCATCAACTGAGGTAGAACTTAAAGTTGCTGCGAGAGCAGCAGATCTCTTCCGTTCTTCCAAGCGCTGACAGTACCTGCACTTATCCTCCTCACAGGACCGGTGAGATAGTGTGTCTGTGTTGAGCTTACAGTTCCTCAAAATTGAGGAGCCAGCCGAGGGGTGCATGGTCTGTGCAGAGCAGTAACTTCTGCCCATAGACTGAGGACGACAGCCAACAGCTCTCGACATGTGACGCACAAGTTTCTCTTTGCTTTGCTTAGGGAGCGGTTGAATTAGGCAATGACCTGTTACCCTTTCTTTCCTTCCTGGGACAGCTGTCCCAACACCTAAATTGCCGGTGTCTAAATATAAAGGCCCGAACAGGATCAGAGAATCTAGCACGGGAACACTCAACAGTGCTGACCGGAGCTGAGCAAAGACATTGAAAGCCTGTCCCTTCTGAGTCAGCCGGTGCAGAGGGCTGGCAGTGATGCGAAGTCTTTGACAAATTGGTGATAGTAGGAGGCCCGTCTCTCATTGCTGCTACTTTTGCTGGATCGATGGATACTCCTGCTGCGCTGACCACATGAGCCAGGAAATAGGTTTCTCGCCGGAAAAAGGTGACATTTCTTAGGGTAGAGGCACAGACATTCCTTAGGATGGAGGCACAGACTTGTCTTGCAGACGGAGTGAAGACTTCCCTTAAGTTTCCGCATAGGTCATCCAAATACACCACACACCGTCTCCAGGGAGAGTCAGTCAAAACACTCTCCGTAAAGCACTCAAAGGTGGCCGGGGTGTTGCAAAGGCCCAAACTGACACAGCCCTTGGCCAATGGGAAAAACAGTCTTAAGATGTGCTTCCGGTGCCAGCTCTACTTGCCAGTAGCTGCTTTGCAGTTCGGGGGAACTGAACCAGCATAAGAGTTCTTGTGATTTTGTACTCCTGCTTTCGGAGCACTTGCATTAGGCGGAGAGGAGCTACACTTCCCTGTTTAGATAGCAGTTTCACACATTAATAACACAAAATATGGATTGTTACGATCATGCTTTGATTGTTAAAGATGATGGGTGATCTTTTTGTTACTACATTTATAAATGTTTCTGATATTCTGTACTTTACATGTTGTACAAGTTAGAAGTAGTAGTAGTTTATTTTGGACATGTTAAAAATAAAGCAAAATAAAAAAAATGAGAAAATAAAATCATTTTGATTACATTGCAGTAAGTAACAGAAATTTAGACAAATATTTTACAATGAAAATACGTAATAAAATGGTAACAAAACATAATGGTTTGTTTTTTTCCTATCGAAAAAGGAGTGGGAAGTGGTGAAACCTATTTATTCAGACACGTCATTTTATAAATCAAATAACTAGCTTTCTTGTCATCATCATTATTATATATAATGACACCTTTACCGGTCTTATTAAAATATATTATCAATATTTTTTAACCCACTTGACTCACTTTTCTTTGGCACAAAAATACAGTACATATGTACAATACACACATACTGTATATGTACTGTACATG
Organism: Nerophis ophidion; assembly: GCF_033978795.1. NCBI lineage: Eukaryota > Metazoa > Chordata > Actinopteri > Syngnathiformes > Syngnathidae > Nerophis > Nerophis ophidion. Next base: position 21,735,123 of record NC_084635.1, read on the forward strand.
ACTACAAGTACTAATTGATAGTAACTCCAACCAATTACAAGTGAATAACTACCCAAATAATTCCAAACTTCTCTTTAAAATACACCTCAAAAGGACCTCAGATAAAACTGTTACCAAGATTTGAGCATATAATTGACAGGTATTCATATAAAACATTTACAAAACAAATTCTGTATGACATTCTGATAATAAAAAAATATTTCTTGTCCCACAGTTGTTGTTTTGGGTTTATTTAGATTAAGCAAGTGAGTAATAACCTGTGATTGATTAATCGTGATTAATCAAAGTTCACAAATGGGATTGAGCTGATTAAAAATGTAAATTATCAATGTAGAAACGCCTGAATTGAGACACACACAAACACTCACTCCTACAAACAAGTGAGAGAGTGTAAGGGAGTGTAATAATGACTAATGTGCCTTGTTAAAATGTTAAATATATCTCACAATAACTGCCTTCCTAGTAAGAAAGACATTGGTAACAAATTGGTATAGTCACACGGAAATACATTGTTAATGGAATAAAGAGGCTTCAAAACATCAAGTTTTTGAAAATGCTGCTACAAAATTAGATTTAGGCTGCAACAATAAAAACAAAAATGGGTTTAAAATTCTGTAGCGTTATATTTACTATGGTTAACTGGAAGCTAAATCATTTTTCTTAACACTTATATCATGAATTACCATATAATTGTTAAAGGAGCCCTGACTTTACAACACACTAGCGTAATTACTGTGATCTATTTTTATATTGGCTTCTTGTTTATTGTACAATATGTGTGTTAGGATAATGTTTTTTTTGTATTATTAATGTATGAATATTACAATTGTTTTATGTGCACTACATATTAATTGTTACTTTTTTGTTTGTTTTTTGTTACATTTTACTTTTGTTAAAATGTAAAAATCAGCATTGTAACCACATAATTGTTGAATTGTTGGGTAAATACAGTTTATTGTATCATATCCTAAAAGAAAAGCAATACTATACTGAATAGTAGTTTATATAAAATAACTTTCAACAAAAGAAAAACAATCCTGGCTTTTGGTAGTTTTTGTAAAAAATAGCTGTATGACTACAATTGTGAAGCTTGTGTGGCATAACGGTGACGGATTTGTTCCTCCGTGGACGCGTCGGGCAAGGACACAGCGAAAGGTAAGAAATAAAGTATTTATCAAACTAATAAAAGGCTAGGAACAAAAACACTGGAGCTAAGCAGAAAGGCAAACAAAAAAGCGCTAGCATGGAAAGCTAGGAAAACAAACGGAAACACAAACACTTGGCACGAAGGCACAAAAAGGGAAAACAAAACAATTAGCATGAAAGCTAGGAATAAAATAAAGCGTAGCGTGAGAGCTAGCGAGTAATAGTATGGAAAACAAGTCATCAACTGTTGCGTGAAAGCAAACTAGGATCCGAGACAGAAGAACTAAGGCAGTGATCAGTGGGAACAGGTGTGCGGAAACCGGGAGTAGCAGGTGGAAACAATATGCAACCATGGTGACAGAGCAAAACAGGAAATAAGGAGGTCAAACTACAGAGTGTGATATGAAAGAGGAACAAAGCAACAATATGGTGATGATCTGACCATCTGATCACAACAACAATAAGACATATACATTATATTTATCGTATATACATTCTGTCCCCTGTACATAAAGGCTTCTGGAAGCCGCCAGCACAAAATCAAAATGATTTTTAAAACCCGTGCCACCTGGTAAAGCTTTTTTTTTTACATTTGTTAGGCTTTTGTCAATGCTGCAGTCATTAGGTACAATTTGGAACATGTCTTGTAAGTCTGCTGTGGTTGCTTCCCATTTTGTAAACACACGAGAAAAATTACAAACCATGAGAGCAAAGTCCAGTGTGCATTCGCCTTGTGTCTTCCCAGTGTCTCGAGTCAAGAGAGCATCATAACAGATTTGCGAAGTCTGTTATCAGTATCACCTCGCTATCAAATAACACTCCACCTCACAGTATCTGTGGCATCTGTGCTGCATGGCTCAGTTTGTAGCTCCCTGAGATGTGCCGTGCATCTAAAAATAGCGCTCTGGAGACAGATCAATAGCATGGTTGAGACATGGATGACAAGGTGGAGGGAGAAAAAAAAATGGGTGACATGACGATTAGTGGAAGGATGTAAACTACAAAAAATGTGAAATTAGTTTTTAATGTTGGTACAAAATGTATATGTATGTGTAAGTTAGCGCTTTCAAAGTTAACGCTTAAAAATTAATCACAAACCTTACAATGAATTAAATGTATAATTGCACAATCTATGTTGACCGGACATGCTTCCTTAAAGGCCTACTGAAACCCACTACTACCGACCACGCAGTCTGATAGTTTATATATCAATGATGAAATATTAACATTGCAACACATGCCAATACGGCCTTTTTAGTTTACTAAATTACAATTTTAAATTTTCCATGAAGTTTCTTGTTGAAAACGTCGCGGAATGATGACCCATGCGCATGACGTCTCGAGTTGGAGGGGACATATTAGCGCACCGCTTGCGGCTAAAAGTCGTCTCTTTTCATCGCATAATTACACAGTATTCTGGAGATCTGTGTTGCTGAATCTTTTGCAATTTGTTCAATTAATAATGGAGAAGTCAAAGTAGAAAGATGGAGGTGGGAAGCTTTAGCCTTTAGCCACACAAACACACTGTGTTTCCTTGTTTAAAATTCCCGGAGGTGAAGCTTTACTATAGATCATCGCGGGCAAGCGAAGAAAGGATCCCGACCACTCTTCAACCGGCAGGTTTCGGTGAGAAAATTGTGGTAAAAAGTCGCCTCTTACTGGGCGTCTGCGGAGCTTGCGCCGTCCATGCAGTTTCCGTGACTTCCCTCAGAGACTGGCGTCAACACACCCGTGGACACACCCCTCTGACTATCAGGTACTATTTAACTCACTAAAACACTAGCAACACAATAGAAAGATAAGGGATTTCCCAGAATTCTCCTAGTAAATGTGTCTAAAAACATCTGAATCGCTCCCAATGCAATCGCCTTTTTTTTTAAACTTTATTTTTATTTTTTTTCTAGTCCCTCGCTGTCAATATTCTCAGCCACGAATCTTTCATCCTCGCTCAAATTAATGGGGAAATTGTCGTTTTTTCGGTGCGAATAGCTCTTGCTGTTGGAGGCTCCCATTATAAACAATGTGAGCCCTGCTACTTCCGGTACAGGCAAGGCCTTTTTATTAGTGACCAAAAGTTGCGAACTTTATCGTGGATGTTCTCTACTAAATCCTTTCAGCAAAAATATGGCAATATCAGGAAATGATCAAGTATGACACATAGAATGGACCTGCTATCCCCGTTCAAATAAGAAAATCTCATTTCAGTAGGCCTTTAAAGGGGAACTGCACTTTTTGGGGAATTTTGCCTGTCGTTCACAATCATTATGAGAGATATGTCGACGGATGGATTTTTTTTTTAATGCATTCTAAATATTAAATAAATGCAATCAAAAGTCTGCTTACAATGGAGCCTATGGGAGCTGTTCAATTTTACCTATAAAACAGGGGTCCCCAAACTTTTTGACCGGGGGGCCGGTTATATATATATATATATATATATATATATATATATATATATATATATATATATATATATATATATATATATATATATGGAAAACAAATTCCGGACGGCTTCGAAGCGATTCTGGACCACAATCCTCCGCCTCAGGAAGGGGAAGCAAAGCACGGTTAACACCGTGTGTGGTGCAGATGGTGTTCTGCTGACCTCAACTGCGGTTGTTGTGGATAGGTGGAAGGAATACTTCAAAGACCTCCTCAATCCCACCAACACTTCTTACTATGAGGAAGCAGTCCCTGGTGGGCTCTCCTATTTCTGGGGCTGAGGTTGCTGAGGGAGTTAAAAAGCTCCTCGGTGGCAAGGCCCCGGGGGTGGATTAGATCCACCCGGAATTCCTTAAGGCTCTGGATGCTGTGGGGCTGTCTTACTTGACAAGACTCTGCAGCATCGCGTGGACATCTGGGACGGTACCTCTGGATTGGCAGACCAGAGTGGTGGTTCCTCTCTTTAAGAAGGGGGACCGGAGGGTGTGTTCCAACTATCGTGGGATCACACTCCTCAGGCTTCCCGGTAAAATGTATTCAGGTGTACTGGCGAGGAGGCTACGCCGGATAGTCGAACCTCAGATTCAGGAGGAACAGTGTGGTTTTCGTCCTGGTCGTGGAACTGTGGACCAGCTCTATACTCTCGGCAGGGTTCTCGAGCGTGCATGGGAGTTTGTCCAACCAGTCTACATTTGCTTTGTGGACTTGGAGAAGATATTAAACCGTGTCCCTCGGGAAGTCCTGTGGGGAGTGCTTAGAGAGTATGGGGTATCGGACTGTCTTATTGTGGCGGTCCGCTACCTGTATGATCAGTGTCAGAGCTTGGTCCGCATTGCTGGCAGTAAGTCCAAAACGTTTCCAGTGAGGGTTGGACTCCGCCAAGGCTGACCTTTGTCACCGATTCTGTTCATAACTTTTATGGACAGAATTTGTAGGCACAGTCAAGGCGTTTGAGGGGTTCCGGTTTGGTGGCCGCAGGATTAGGTCTCTGCTTTTTGCGGATGATGCGGTCCCGATAGTTTCATCTGGCCGGGATCAGCAGCTCTCACTGGATCGGTTCGCAGCCCAATGTGAAGCGACCGGAATGAGAATCAGCACCTCCAAGTCCGAGTCCATGGTTCTCTCCAAGAAAAGGGTGGAGTGCCATCTCCGGGTTGGGGAGGAGACCTTTCCCCAAGTGGAGGAGTTTAAGTACCGAGGAGTCTTGTTCACGAGTGAGAAAAGAGTGGATTGTGAGATTGACAGGCGGATCGGTGTGGCGTCTTCAGTATTGCGGACGCTGTATCAATCCGTTGTGGTGAAGAAGGAGCTGAGCCGAAAGGCGGAGCTCTCAATTTAGCGGTCGATCTCCGTTCTTATCCTCACCTATGGTCATGAGTTTTGGGTTATGACCGAAAGGACAAGATCCAGGGTACAAGCGGCCGAAATGAGTTTCCTCCGCCGTGTAGCGGGGCTCTCCCTTAGAGATAGGGTGAGAAGCTCCGTCATCCGGGAGGGGCTCAAAGTAAAGCCGCTGCCCCTCCACATGGAAAGAAGCCAGATGAGGTGGTTCAGGTATCTGGTCAGGAGGCCACCCGAACGCCTCCCTAGGGAGGTGTTTAGGGCACGTACGACTGGTAGAAGGCCATGGGGAAGACCCAGGACACGTTGGGAAGACTACCTCTCCCGGCTGGCCTGGGAACGCCTCGGGATCCCTCGAGAAGAGCTGGACAAAGTGGCTGGGGAGAGAAAAGTCTAGGCTTCCCTGCTTAGGCTACTGCCCCCGTGACCTAACCTCGGATAAGCGGAAGAGGATGGATGGATGGACACTTGTCAGTAACAAAACAAATTTAGCATGCATAAATTTGACTTAAGTTTGAAAAAATCCTTACTTAAACAGAAAATATGACCGACATTAACCATTTGCTTGTATAAAATCAATCCAAATTAAGTCAATAAATAATATTAAATTCAAATTGGTGCAGTGTGGCCCAGTTGGTTGAGCTACTTGAGGGTGCTCAAGGTTCTATTCGAGCTTCTGCCTGTAGTCACTGCCTATAGTCACTGCCGTTGTGTCTTTGGGTAAGACACTTTACCCACCTGCTCCCAGTGCCACCCACACTGGTTTAAATTTAGCTTAAATGTAGATGATGGGGTTTACTATGTAAAAAGGCTTTGAGTATCCAGAGAAAACATTTTTCACTTCACTTCACATTAAAAAATAATAAAACAATTATTAGCCACCGTAAACATGTTTGGTAATGCACAGCTTTAGAGGGATCTGCTCCACTGTTTGTTAAGAACTGCATCAACACAACTTACATAACTCACCGAAGTTGTAGAAGCGGGAGTTTGCTTATTTTAAGATCTTGCGAATTACTGCAAATATTTGTGAGACTTTACTGTGTTTTGTAATGGAGTCATGAGACTAGTAATAGTAAATACTAATTCTAAATTCATTGCTGATTAATATGATACAGTACAGTAAAGGCCATTTTAAAGATCCCTCATATTCGACGGAATATAAAGAACAGACTCCTATAGACGGAATATAAAGAACAGACTCCTATAGACGGAATATAAAGAACAGACTCCTATAGAAGGAATATAAAGAACAGTCACCTATTGCACTGTTGCTACATTATACTGTGGCTATAAGCCTGTGTTTGTTTTTATTATATTAAATATTGGCTCTAATGTTTCCCACGTACTGAATTTCTTTGGAGGCTCCGCAATGGGAAACACTTGAAGGTCAACACAGGCTGCAGTGACAGATGTTGCTCAGCAACCAGAAAAACCTGCAACAGGAACATCTGCTCGAGCCGATTAAATAGACTTTGACCCGCGAAGGGTGTAGCATTATAGCAAACATATACTCTTTAGTCACAAGTTGTGTTCAGTTTAAAAAACAAATCAATTCACACTGATTTGATTGATGATACAGCACTTATAGTAAAGATGAAGAGTGTTATCTCCCCAGAGACCTGCCACATATTAGCTGGTGATCATTAATTAGATATTGACACTAATGGTTGATGATTAAACACATCCATTCCAAAAGAAGTCCATTTGGGGTATTAGTTAATTGGAACAGACACAAAGATTTGCACAGTCATCAAATTGATATTATCTTTGGATACATTAGGCAGGCATAGCTCGTGTTAGGAAGTTGTGTGGGTAGGACACATTACCATTAATAGTTAATACATGTAAAAGAAAAATAAAACTATCTGTATGCGCAGAGGAAGAATGCGTATTTGTGCAGCAAAAGTTAACTTTTGTTCTTTTAAGTTAACTTTTACTTTATTTTTTATCTTCGCTAAGCTTGAGGTATATTCTGATGGTAGTGCGTCAAAAAATAGAAAAGTATATATATATATATATATATATATATATATGGATGGATATATATATATATATATATATATATATATATATATATATATATGTATACATATACATATATACATATATACATATATACAGTATATATATATATATATATATATATATATATATATATATATATACATTTACATATACATATATACATATACATATATATATATATCCCAGTATAGCTCGGTTGGTAGAGTGGCCGCAGCTACTTGAGGGTTCCAGGTTCGATCCTCGCTTCCGCCATCCTAGTCACTGCCGTTGTGTCCTTGGGCAAGACACTTTACCCACCTGCTCCCAGTGCCACCCACACTGGTTTAAATGTAACTTAGATATTGGGTTTCACTATGTAAAGCGCTTTGAGTCTCTAGAGAAAAAGCGCTATATAAATATAATTCACTTCATTTCACTAAAAGGAATTCAAATTAGCCATCCTAAAAGGATCAGGCAGTGGAGCAGGGGTACCCATTTGGTTGATCGTGAGGAGGGCATTAAAAAAAATACACCTAGAAATTACCGATCATCAAGCTTCACTATGACGTCCCTTTCGTCACTTGATTTACACTCACTGCACCCGAGGATCTTGTTAGATGACGCTTGCTACTGAGAGCTTAGAATGAAGAAAAAAAACCCCAAAAAAAACGGCTGGAATGCAGGAAGCACTTTTTAACTCAACTCTCTCCGTACTGGCTATCAAAAGTCTTACCGCGCTAGCAAAATAATGAGCTCCGGAGTTAACTTCAATGTATTTCTTGTAATGGGATTAAAAACGAGTATAGAAACTGGACAAATAAATAGACTCGAAACCAAACCACTTTCGTGTGGTACTGGAAAGAGAGGAGGACTTTTTTTTCCACAATGTTAACCTGAAGTTTTAGAAGTTATAAGCACTCGTATTAGAATAAAATAATACACTAACTTTTATTTTTGTCTTAATTATATAAGGGACTCTTTATCAGTTAAACATGATTGTATTTTTATTAAACACCTTTAACATGTTAACAAAAAACATATATAATGAATATGTATATATATATATATATATATATATATATATATATATATACATATATATTTATATATATATATGCCACCTGGAGGCCGGGAGGCGGGGCATGCGGCGGCGAAGAGAGGCGTGACACACGCGGAGCGACACCACAGCAGCAATCTGAGCCAGGTGCGTATATCACACAGCTGCTCACCATCTGTCTATCTGCTGCTAGAATACAAAAAGGGCGAGGGAGGAACGACCGAGGGAGCAGCACGGAGGAGGAAACACCAGCCAGCAGACGAGAAGCGCGACAACCCACACCACGAGAGCAATGGCGCACCCCCGCAGCGGACGCAAGCCCCGGACGCCGAAAGGCGTGCAGAGGCAGCAGACAGGCCGGAAGAGCGCACTGAAAAGCGACGCGACAAAAGTGCCAGTAGACAACAGATTTGTTGAAATAATAAATCAAGGTCAAAGCTGCTATGATGCGTCATGTGTCAGGTGTCCCCGCAACCCACACGAGGACGGCTGGAAGTCCGTTACAATATTATTGAAACTCCTTAGAAGCGTGTATTTAATCCCAAGAGCCTTTACAGTAGATAAAGTGTGGAATTGTTCAGCCTATTTTATTCCTGTTTTTTGGAGGGTTGTTGTCATGGCCCGGGCGCATGTCTGCAGCAAGCAGCTGCAATCAATCGCCAGCAATCAACACGCCTGAAGCTGATCATGAGACCTGCCTTCATAAGCCGGCACAACCTGCTATTCCGGGCCAGAACGTAGTTTCTTGTTCAGTACAGTAAGCCGAGACGTCAAACTCTATGCGCACTCTTTGCTCTTTGCCCCCCCCACACACACACCCCCATCGCGTTCATTGTCTGGTGGCCTGCCGTCGTTCCCATGTCACGAGCAGTGTGTCTCGTCCCCGCGCGTTCCCTTTGGTTCCCTGGCTGCATCTTGGATCTCGACCTCCTGCCTGGACACGGACTCTGACACTCCGCTGGTACCCCCAATTACCTGCCTGTCTCAAGGACCTTCGAGCCTGCCTTTCCCCTCAGGGTCTTCAGCCCCTCGCCCAACACTCCCGGTAACACCCTGCAGTTAATTCACACATTTAATCGCACACAATAAACTTTTGGATCCATCACACTTAATTTACCTTTTTTATTAATATTATTATTTCTTATTTATATAAGGTAACGTGTGGAGTTCCCCAGGGTTCGGTCCTTGGCCCTGCACTCTTCAGCATCTACATGCTGCCGCTAGGTGACATCATACGCAAATACGGTATTAGCTTTCACTGTTATGCTGATGACACCCAACTCTACATGCCCCTAAAGCTGACCAACACGCCGGATTGTAGTCAGCTGGAGGCGTGTCTTAATGAAATTAAACAATGGATGTCCGCTAACTTTTTGCAACTCAACGCCAAAAAAACGGAAATGCTGATTATCGGTCCTGCTAGACACCGAACTCTATTTAATAATACAACTCTAACATTTGACAACCAAACAATTAAACAAGGCGACACGGTAAAGAATCTGGGTATTATCTTCGACCCAACTCTCTCCTTTGAGGCACACATTAAAAGCGTTACTAAAACGGCCTTCTTTCATCTCCGTAATATCGCTAAAATTCGCTCCATTCTGTCCACTAAAGACGCTGAGATCATTATCCATGCGTTTGTTACGTCTCGCCTCGATTACTGTAACGTATTATTTTCGGGTCTCCCCATGTCTAGCATTAAAAGATTACAGTTGGTACAAAATGCGGCTGCTAGACTTTTGACAAGAACAAGAAAGTTTGATCACATTACGCCTGTACTGGCTCACCTGCACTGGCTTCCTGTGCACTTAAGATGTGACTTTAAGGTTTTACTACTTACGTATAAAATACTACACGGTCTAGCTCCATCTTATCTTGCCGATTGTATTGTACCATATGTCCCGGCAAGAAATCTGCGTTCAAAGGACTCCGGCTTATTAGTGATTCCCAAAGCCCAAAAAAAGTCTGCGGGCTATAGAGCATTTTCCGTTCGGGCTCCAGTACTCTGGAATGCCCTCCCGGTAACAGTTCGCGATGCCACCTCAGTAGAAGCATTTAAGTCTCACCTTAAAACTCATTTGTATACTCTAGCCTTTAAATAGACTCCCTTTTTAGACCAGTTGATCTGCCGTTTCTTTTCTTTTTCTTCTATGTCCCACTCTCCCGTGTGGAGGGGGTCCGGTCCGATCCGGTGGCCATGTACTGCTCGCCTGTGTATCGGCTGGGGACATCTCTGCGCTGCTAGTCCGCCTACGCTTGGGATGGTTTCCTGCTGGCTCCGCTGTGAACGGGACTCTCGCTGCTGTGTCTTGGATCCTCTTTGGACTGGACTCTCGCGACTGTGTTGGATCCATTGTGGATTGAACTTTCACAGTATCATGTTAGATCCGCTCGACATCCATTGCTTTCCTCCTCTCTAAGGTTCTCATAGTCATCATTGTCACCGACGTCCCACTGGGTGTGAGTTTTCCTTGCCCTTATGTGGGCCTACCGAGGATGTCGTGGTGGTTTGTGCAGCCCTTTGAGACACTAGTGATTTAGGGCTATATAAGCAAACATTGATTGATTGATATATATTCTATATATCTATATTGTGTGTATAAATAAATACATAATAATAAAAAAATGTTATATAAATATATATATATATATATATATATATTTTTTTTTTATGTACATATATATATTTTTTATATTTTATATTTGTATATATATATATATATATATATATATATATATAGCTAATACTATGTCCCTGTTGTCTGTGCCATCTCCTTCCTCCTGTACACATAACAGATATAGTCTTTCTATTACTGTATTTTTTTAAACATTTTTGTTCATTTTACAGTGTGATTAACTTAGGTGTTACTTATAGATATAATTTAGGCATACATTCAGATTTTTACGATAAAACCAGATTATCGTCTTGGGTCTTCATTCTCCTAATTGTATGACTTTATTGCTACCATATTCGGTTGAGTCTGGCCTGAATAGTTTTTTTATTTACAATAATACAAGTGTTGTTGGCCAAACTATAAAAGTATCAATTCATTTGTTTCCATTTCATGTCACTCAAGTGCGATACAAAGATACCACGACAACAATAGCGTTCACGTCCGTCATAAATCAGCTGAAGCTACATAGAACAATAAAGTTGCTATTTCTCATAAAGGGTACAGTATGTGCAATGCTTTGATGCTGCCCGGCTTGATCTTCTACCTGAGAGGTCGACATCAAAGTATAGTATGTGCTCCTGCAGGCTCTCAAATAAGACTTTTAAAAAACAAAACAGAAGCAAGAGTAACATATCCATCTTGATGTCAATACAGATAAATGTCCATTTTAGCGATGCATTGCTGTGTAACCCGTACCAGCCACGTATACTACCTGTTTGCCCTCGATTGATATGAACACATTTTAATGCACGTGGTCTGCCAGAGCATAAGAAGATGGACTAAGAGGGACCGGTTTTGTCAATTTAGCACTTTTGTTGCTAAATTTAGTGAGTAATTAGACATTTTTACATTCTCTTTTTAAAAAATGAATGAGTCTTTTGGCGAATCTGACATTAATTTCTGTTCTCATTGAGCAGTGGGTTCTGCTCTTGTGGGCGCCTCTGCCAAAAACTGACAAGAAACAACAATAGTCTTTTAAACATAGCTGTCTTGATTTTAATATACTCCCTTTTTTTTTACTGTGCTATGGCCAATTAGGCAAATTGTATGATTATATGGCAGTTTTGTGAAAGAGTTTACTGTTTTATTCAGTACCAATATTGGCCTCACTAGACTAGACCAGTGGTGTCACGCGCGTGCTCAATCCCGCATGTCGTTTGCGGCAAGCTCTGCCGGTTCCTCTGCTAGCAACGTGCCAGGACACGGCCCTGCTCGCTATGGCCACATCACGGCGACATGTAGGCAAAGCTGCAAGTAATCTGCAATCAGAAAACCTGGGACTAATGATGGCAAGCAGTATAAAGACCAGCGGACCAGAAGATCCTTTGCCGGAACGTAGTTGACTCCCGTAGTAAGTGTCCCATCTCCGGCTTCCCTCCCGCGTACTTGATCTCTCTCTGTGAAGTGAAGTGAATTATATCTATATAGCGCTTTTTCTGTAGTGACTCAAAGCGCTTTACATAGTGAAGCCCAATATCTAAGTTACATTTAAACCAGTGTGGGTGGCACTGGGAACAGGTGGGTAAAGTGTCTTGCCCAAGGACATAACGGCAGTGACTAGGATGGCGGAAGCGGGGATTGAACCTGCAACCCTCAAGTTGCTGGCATGGCCAGTCTATCAACCGAGCTAAACCGCCCCGTGTGTTCCCAGTTCCCGTGTCTGATGTTCCTTGTGTTTACCGCAGTACTTTTCGTGTCTCCTGTGATCGAGCTGTGTGCCTCTACTTTCCTGTTGGATTCCAGACTGCCTCCCTCGATCCTCGACCCCATATTGGACACAGATCTCGTTGCTTCTCTCCAGCCCCTGACCGCTTGCTTGGCCACGGACTGCCATCTTGCCTTGCACTTCTGGTCTTACAAAATATTTTAATTCCTACACATAGTCTCACATAGTGTGTGAATGTGAGTGTGAATGCTGTCTGTCTACCTGTGTTGGACCTTGGATTGAGACGGTGACTTGTTCTGGGTGCACCCTGCCTTCCGCCCGATTGTAGCTGAGATGGGCTCCAGCACTCCCCCCCGCAGCCCCAAAAGGGACAAGCGGTAAAAAAATGAATGGATGGATGGTCTCACACCATACACCTCTTTGGATTTTTGTCACACTCCATTCTCTAGTTTATTATATTCATTATTGTTTGATTATTTTATATATATATATGGTGTATATATATATATATATATATATATATATATATATAAGTAAACATTGATTGATTGATTGATATATCCTAAATCATAGAGCCACTACGCCCCCTTGTGGTCTGTGCCGTCTACACTCCCCCACCCATGAACACAACAAGTGGTTTTCAACCGTTACTGTCAAAAAAAACAATGTTTTTTCCCATCTTACGGTACAGACAAATAGAGAGGAGCCACAAAACATAACACAATGTAAAACTTTTGAAATCTTTCGACTGCATGGATGATGTGTAGGCCATTTTTTCTGAAAATGCAGTTGTGGTTGTTTTGAAAAAGCAAAAACATTTGTGTTGTGTTATACCAAACACACTGTTTAGCTTACTCATCATCCGATCACCAGTCAGAACTCAGCATGGACGCATTAAGGCCCAATCCCAATACACCCCCTCACCCACTACCACTACACCCTCCAAGATAAGTAAAAAGGTGTGGTAGAGCTTTGTAATTTTCCCTACGAATTTGGACACCACTTGCTACGTTACTGCATAGTTTACGTTCTGGCACGTAAGCGACTAAATTGTTACGTTTGCACATATGTCCCACCGAGTGTTGTACCGGCACCAACATTTCGGTACCATAATGTATTTATCATTTTGTATTTCAATACTTTTTGATACTTTTCAAAATAAAGGAGACCCCAAAAAATGTCATTATTGGCTTCATTTTAGCAGAACATTGATGATCTAACTTATGGTAAAACATATGTTTCTTATTTCATCCAAAGAACAATATTATAATTACAATTAAAATGCACAATAAACACATGGTCTTTTCTTATTGCACTCAAATAACAGTTTACAATTATTTTACATATCAGATAAAGCCTGCCATAATCTAGAATTAGGTAAGAATAGAATTGAAAGCTTTAGTAAAAGTGTATTAAATGCTTCATGACCTGTGCTTTTAAACAATTACAATAATTGGTAAACACCGAAAACAAGGCTAAAAATACACAGATAAGATCAGTAGCATGTACAAAACCCGTTTCCATTTGAGTTGTAAATAAAAAACAGAATACAATGATTTGCAAATCCTTTTCAACCCATATTCAATTGAATGCACTACAAAGACAAGATATTTGATCTTCAAATTTAATTTTTTTTTGCAAATAATAATTAACTTGGATGGCTGCAACTTGTGCCAAAGTAGTTGGGGAAGAGCATGTTCACCAGTGTGTTACATCACCTTTTTTTAAACAACACTCAATAAACATTTGGGAACTGAGGAAACTAATTGTTGAAGCTTTGAAAGTGGAATTCTTTCCCATTCTTGTTTTATGTAGAGCTTCAGTCGTTCAACAGTCCGAGGTCTCCGCTGTCGTATTTTACGCTTCATAATGTGGGCTCTGTTCAGAGGATGTTGTTGTGATTTGTGCAGCCTTTTGAGACACTTGTGATTTAGGGTTATATACATAAACATTGATTGATTGAATTCGCCACACATTTTCGATGGGAGACAGGTCTGGACTGCAGGTGGGACAGGAAAGTACCTGCATTCTTTATTTACGAAGCCACGCTGTTATAACACGTGCTGAATGTGGCTTAGCATTGTCTTGCTGAAAAAGGCAGGGGCGTCCATGAAAAAGTCAGCGCTTAGATGGCAGCATATGTTGTTCCAAAACCTGTATGTACCTTTCAGCATTAATGGTGCCTTCACAGATGTGTAAGTTACCCATGCTTTTGGCACTAATGCAGCCCCATACCATCACAGATGCTGGCTTTTGAACTTTGCGTCAATAACTGTCTGGATGGTTCGCTTCCCCTTTGGTCCGGATGACACAATGTCGAATATTTCCAAAAACAATTTGAAATGTGGACTCGTCAGACCACAGAACATTTTTCCACTTTGCATCAGTCCATCTTAGATGATCTCGGGCCCAGAGAAACCGGCGGCGTTTCTGGATGTTGTTGATAAATGGGTTTCGCTTTGCATAGTAGAGCTTTAACTTGCACTTACAGATGTAGCGACAAACTGTATTAGTGACAGTGGTTTTCTGAAGTGTTCCTGACACCCATGTGGTGATATCCTTTAGAGATTGATGTCGGTTTTTGATACCTTGCCATCTGAGAGATGGAAGGTCACAGTCATTCAATGTTTATTTCCAGCCATGCCGCTTAAGTGGAGTGATTTCTCCAAATTCTCTGAACCTTTTGATGATATTATAGAACGCAGATGTTGAAATCCCTAAATTTCTTGTGATTACACTTTGAGAAATGTTGTTCTTAAATTGTTTGACTATTTGCTTACGCAGTTGTGGACAAAGGGGTGTACCTCGCCCCATCCTTTCTTGTGAAAGACTGAGCATTTTTTAGGAAGCTGTTTCCATACCCAATCATGGCACCCACCTGTTCCCAATTAGCCCGCACATCTGTGGGATGTTCCAAATAAGTGTTTGATGAGCATTCCTCAACTTGATCAGTATTTATTGCCAGCTTTCCCAACTTCTTCGTCACGTGTTGCTGGCATCCAATTCTAAAGTTAATGATTATTTGCAAAAAAATACAATGTTTATCAGTTTGAACATCAAATATGTTGTTTTTGTAGCATATTCAACTGAATATGGGTTGAAAATGATTTGCAAATCATTGTATTCTGTTTATATTTACATCTAAAACAATTTCCCAACTCATATGGAAACGGGGTTTGTATTATTTTACATTATGTGGGCGGTTTGGACTGCTCTAATAATTTTCAACCAGCCAACCAGCTGTATGCGTACTGTATATGTGCACGGGGGAAGCTGTTAACTGTTAACTATATTACCTGCCACATTTTAAACTCCCTGTGCAGGTCTAAATTTTCGTTATTTAAATGTTTACTTAAATTTGAAACAATGGTGGTAATGCTGTATTGACACATCTGGCGAAACATGTTTTAAAGAAACGCTTGCAACTTCCGTGTTTAAAGCGTCATCTTTATTGACAGTTCTAAAGCCCAAATACTGTCATATTGCCTTCCACGCATCCTTGTGTATTAATCAGTAGAATTGTTGTTATTTTGTCATTATTTCTTTGGACGATTATTATGATTGTATGCGCTCAGCTTGTGCGTTTCGTAGGAAGATATTTGTGAAAAATAAAGTCAGTAGTCGGGAGGCAGGTCAAGAGTAAACAGTAGAGAGAGAGATGCTGTGTTTGCACTGACAGACAAGAAGAGACACTGCACTTGCATGAATTCTGAGGAAAAGCAAGTAATTTGCTGTACGTATAGACAACAAACTGACACAAAACTATCAATAACAGCAAGCTAGTATCGATCGGATACCGATTCCCACCTTGATGTCGATACTATCGATATTCGATATTCCCACCCTTAGTGAACACAGCAATTACACAAACTTAGAAACTTTGCTTTGTTTGAAACAGAGGTGGACACCCAAAAACGTAACAAACAGCTAAGCTCATTTTTTTAATTGGCCCTTGGCATACTGTATTGTAAAAAGAAAACAACTGCACTACATCTGATTTTACATGTGAATAACTATTTGCTTTCTCAACTACAACACACAACTGCGACAGATCAAATACCTTAACGCAAGGTCCTCAAACTTTTTGACTAGGGGGCCACATTGGATTAAAATAAATGTTTTTGTGTATGTATGTATATATATATATATATAAATTGTATATATATATATATATATGTCTTGATTGGATTATCCAGAGAATAGTGCTCGATACCGTGGTATATATATATATATATATATATATATATATATATATATATATATATATATATATATATATATATATATATATGCATGCTCTACTTGGGTCTGCACCGGAGCCTAACAGCAGGACAAGCAAAGGTGGTAATATTAATCGACACTTTTGGTAAGGCGTGTTTGCCTCCCTGATTATAACATCACTTTTACCGTTAGTTTTGGGAGCCCAAACACCTCCAAATTGCGCTTCACCAGCCACTTTATTAACCAGTAGAATTGTCTTTATTTTCCATTCGTCCTCTCCACGATGTTATTGCTCGTATGCACTTTGTGTGTGCATTTTGACACACTCAACATAATGCCCCCACCCCCTTCTATTCCCTCCTTTTACTGTCCGGCTCCACCAAACACTAAACATATCCAAACATTTAATAAAGTCAAACAAAAATACAAATTCTGGGCCCAGTTGTGGGTTCAGACTAGTGATGTCATTGTGTATTGTGCAGCCCTTCGAGGCATCTAAATAATGTTTCATTGATTAATTGATATAAATACTGTCACGGCCCTGGCGTACATCAGTGCGCATTCATTTGAGTGCAGCTCCGAGAGCTTTCAAAATGTGCGTCAGACAGGCGGCAGCCGCCAGCTGCAATCATTCATCGGAAATCAGCGCCCCTGAAGCTGATCATCAGAGGACTGCCTTCAAAACCCAGCTTTACCTGCTATCCGGTGTCAGAACGTTAATTAGCTGTTCAATTACCATAAGCCACATCTTGCTCTATGCAACCTTGCTCTCCCTCTCTTTGTGTTTTTCCCCTCCGAGTTTCATTGTGCGTTCTCCTGTGTCATTCTCGCAATATCCTCAGTCCTCTTGGAAGTGAGCTGTGTGCCTCACTTCCCTGGACCCTCTCTGGATTCTGACTTCCTCCCTCGATTCTCGATCCTCGATCCCCGCTCTGGACACGGACTTGTTGACACCTCGCTATACCCCCTGGACTACCTGCCTGTCTCACGGACCTCCGAGCGCTGCCGTGTATGAGGGGCCACTAGGGACATTATCCAGAATTACCTCTTACATGATTAGTGTATGTAAGAGTGTTTCAGTACTCTATAAGAGTGTTTCAGTCGTGTGTGTGTGAGAAAAAAATTTCAGTTGTTTATGTGAGTCCATTTGTAGTGTATGTAAGAGTGTTTCAGTAGTGTGTATAAGAGTGTTTTAGTAGGGTGTGTGAGAGAAAAAAATGCAGTTGTTTATATGAGAGCATTTCAGTAGTGTATGTAAGAGCGTTTCAGTCATGTGACTATTGTAAGAGTTTTTCAGTAGTGTGTATAAGAGTGTTTCAGTAGTGTATGTGTGTGAGAAAAACATTTCAGTTGTTTATGTGAGAGTATTTCAGTAGTGTATGCAAGAGCGTTTCAGTAGTGTGTATAAGACTGTTTCAGTAGTGTATGTGTATGAGAAAAAAATGTCAGTTATTTATGTGAGAGCATTTCAGTAGTGTATGTAAGAGTGTTTCAGTAGTGTGTGTGTGTGAGAAAAATATTTTAGTTGTTTATGTGAGAGTATTTCAGTAGTATGTATACGAGTGTTTAAGTACTGTGTATAAGAGTGTTTCAGTAGGGTGTGTGAGAGAAAAAACATTTTAGTTGTTTATGTGAGAGCATTTCAGTAGTGTATGTAAGAGTGTGTCAGTAGTGTGTAAGAGTGTTTCAGTAGTGTGTATGTGAGAAAAACATTTCAGTTGTTTATGTGAGAGCATTTCAGTAGTGTGTATAAGAGTGTTTCAGTAGTGTGCGTGAGAAAAACATTTCAGTAGTGTATGTATGAGTGTTTCAGTAGTGCATAAGAGTGTTTCAGTAGTGCATAAGAGTGTTTCAGTAGTGTGTATGTGAGAAAAACATTTCAGTTGTTGATGTGAGAGCATTTCAGTAGTGTGTATAAGAGTGTTTCAGTAGTGTGTGTGTGAGAAAAACATTTCAGTAGTGTATGTAAGAGTGTTTCAGTAGTGCGTAAGAGTGTTTCAGTAGTGTGTATGTGAGAAAAACATTTCAGTTGTTGATGTGAGAGCATTTCAGTAGTGTTTATAATGTGAATTATACTTTAGTGAATTATACTTTATATAGCGCTTTTCTCAAGTGACTCAAAGCGCTTTACATAGTGACACCCAATATCTAATTTACATTTAAACCAGTGTGGGTGGCACTGGGAGCAGGTGGGTAAAGTGTCTTGCCCAAGGACACAACGGCAGTAACTAGGATGGCACAAGCGGGAATCGAACCTGCAACCCTCAAGTTGCTGGCACGGCCACTCTACCAACCGAGCTAAGCCGCCCCAAAGAGTGTTTCAGTCGTGTGTGTGAGAGAAAAACATCCCAGTTGTTTATGTGAGAGCATTTCTGAACTGTATGCAAGAGTTATTTCTGAATAATGTCCCTAACGGCCACTCATATAAAATGGCCACTGTCCAGTTAGCTCAAACACATCTTTAAATCTCTGGATTGATGAAGTAATGTCCTGATCATTCTTACTGGGGACCCTGGGGAAAAAAGAGTTAATATGGTTCATGGGGAACAAATTTAAATCATTTTACATAATTCCCACATATTTATACTACCGAGGACCATTTAAAAAAAAAAAAAAATTCAAATGAAATATGACATGATCCTCAGAAAACAGCACTACAGCTGTCCTTTTACAGGAAGTTTCACCACTTAAATGTTAAAGCAAATCCTGCATCTTCTGTGACATTACTGAAAACTGCTATTTAGCCGTAATGAAGTTTTCTGCGACTCCAACTACCATATTTAGAAGGATATAGAATGGATCTGACTATCAGACTATCATTTCAAAAGGCTTCCCTTTAGGGGACCTGTTTTTTTGTCCCCATAGCGTCAGAGGTCCCCTAAAGGTGATCGTGTAAACAGAGCGATGTCCCCATTAAGTAAGCATTGTCAGACACACACACACACACACACACACACACACACACACACACACACACACACACACACACACACACACACACACACACACACACACACACACACACACACACGCACACGCACACACACACACACACACACACACACACACACACACACACACACACACACACACACACACACACACACAAGCGACCCTGTTATTTTCTTTGCCATACTCATGCTAATCCAATCACCACTCAAAACTCAGCATGCACGCTTTCACGGCCTCACGGACAGTCAAAAATAATCGAACTATTTCCAAAAATGCAAATTTGTGAAGGGAATCACAACTAGGAGGCAAAAGAATCATGTGCGGCTGACACCTGCTCTCAAACCTATAACCTCTCACAGTTAACAACACATTATTAAATCTAATTTTACACATTAAGAAATCATACCAGGTATAAAGTGTTCAATCCAATCCAATCCACTTTATTTATATAGCACATTTAAACAACAACATCTTTCCAAAGTGCTGCACAACAATATTAAAAACAACATTCATATACTATCCTGTGCTCCACCAATGACTGAATAAAAACAAAACAATTAAATAAATACATATACAACCAAAATAAAATACATATGATTAAAAATGACTTTAAGGGTGAAACCAATTAAAACAGCAGATAGAAATAAAAATGTTAAAACAGAGGGCAACAGAGGACCACACAACTCACATAGTGTTAAAAGCCAGAGAATAAAAATGGGTCTTAAGACGAGACTTAAAACACTCCACTGTGCGAGTAGTTCGAACATGGAGGGGCAGAGTGTTCCAGAGCTTAGGAGCGACCACAGAGAAGGCCCTGTCTCCCCTGGTTTTATGTCTGGTCTTGGGCACCACGAGCTGGAGCTGGCTCTCGGACCTCAGAGCGCGCGCAGGATTGTAAGTATGGATGAGGTCCGAGATATAATGGGGTGCCAGTCCATGTACAGCTTTAAAAACAAAGAGCAAGATTTTAAAATCAATTCTAAAATGAACAGGGAGCCAGTGCAGACTCTCAAGAATTGGGGTTATATGCTGGTGTTTCCTGGCCCCTGTTAAAAGTCGTGCTGCCGCGTTCTGGACTAACTGCAACCGGGAGAGAGCTTTTTGGCTAATGCCAGCATAAAGTGCATTGCAGTAGTCCAGGCGACTTGAAATAAAAGCATGCATGACTTGTTCAAAAAGATTGAAAGATAAAAACGGTTTTACCTTTGCAAAAAGACAAAGATGATAAAAACACGATTTTAAAACGCCATTGACTTGTTTGTCAAGTTTAAAACTTACTGTCTATAGCAGGGGTCATCAAGGCGGTGCCCGCGGGCACCAGGTAGCCCGTAAGGACCAGATGAGTAGCCCGCTGGCCTGTTCTAGAAATACCTCAAATAGCAGCACTTACCAGTGAGCTGCCTCTATTTGTTAAATTGTATTTATTTACTAGCAAGCTGGTCTCGCTTTGCTCGAAATTTTTAATTCTAATAGAGACAAAACTCAATAGAATTTGAAAATCCAAGAAAATATTGTAAAGACTTGGTCTTCACTTGTTTAAATAAATGCATTTATTTTTTTACTTTGCTTCTTATAATTTTCAGAAAGACAATTTTAGAGAAAGAAATACAACCTTAAAAATGATATTAGGATTTTTAAACGCATAAACCTTTTTATCGTTTAAATTCCTTCCTCTTCTTTCCTGACAATTTAAATCAATGTTCAAGTAAATTTATTTTCTATTGTAAAGAATAATAAAGGCATTTTAATTTCATTCTTAATTTTAGCTTCTGTTTTTTTGAAGAAGAGTATTTGTGAAATATTCCTTCAAACTTATTATGATTAAAATTCAAATTATTTTGATATGTAGAATCAAATTTGAATTCTATTTGTGAGTCTTTTGAATTTCTTTTAAAAATTTTGGTCTGGAAAATCCAGAAGAATTAATGATTTTTCTTTGTTCGAAATATAGCTTGGTCCAATTTGTTATGTATTCTAACAAAGTGCAGATTGGATTTTAACCTATTTAAAAAATGTCATCAAAATTCTAAAATTAATCTTAATCAGGAAAAATGACTAATGATGTTCCATAAATTATCTTTCAAATTTTTTCAAAAACTTTCGAATTAGCTAGTTTTTTCATCTTTTTTTCGGTTGAATTTTGAATTTCAAAGAGTCGAAATTGAGGATAAACAATTTTTTCATGTTTTCTCCTCTTTTAAACCATTCAATTAAGTGTTTTTTTCATCATTTATTCTTGCAAAAAACCTTCCGTAAAAGGAAAAAAAAATGTACGATGGAATGACAGACAGAAATACCCATTTTTTTATATATATATAGATTTATTTATTAAAGGTAAATTGAGAAAATTGGCTCTATCTGGCAATTTATTTAACATGGATCCCGACCACATGTCAACCAGTAGGTTTCGGTGAGAAAATTGTGGGTTAAAAGTCAGTTCTTACTGGAGAAAAGCTGAGCTTCTGCCGTCCATAGCTGCCGTCGACTTCCCTGAGACACTGGGCGTTAAGACACCCGTGGAGACAAACCTCCGACTATCAGGTACTATTTAACTCACTAAAACACTAGCAACACAATAAAAAGATAAGAGATTTCCCAGAATAACCCTAGTAAATGTGTGTAAAAACACCGGAATCTGTCCCAATGCAATCGCGTTTTTTGGGGGTTTTTTTTCTAGTCCGTTGCTATCAATATCCTCAAACACGAATATTTCATCCTCCCTCAAATTAATGGGGAAATTGTCGTTTTCTCGGTACGAATAGCACTTTTTGTTGGAGGCTCCCATTAAAAACAATGTGAATATGTGAGGAGCCATCAAACATGTGACATCATCGTCTGCGACTTCCGGTAGAGGCAGGGCTTTTCTCTTAGCACCGAAAGTTGCAAACTTTATCCTGGATGTTCTCTACTAAATCCTTTCAGCAAAAATATGGCAATATCGCGAAATCATCAATTATGACACATAGAATAGACCTGCTATCCCCGTTTGAATAAGAAAATCTCATTTCAGTAGGCCTTTAAAAGCAAATCATTAAAAACCTTTAAAAGTGCAGATTCAATACTGTGCAAAGCTTTGTATCCAGACTAAAAAGTGCCATTTTCATCTTGAAAAAAAAAAGTCTGCAGTTGCACCAAAACACATTTCTCCAAAATGTTTGACAGAATAGGTAGTTT
Source organism: Nerophis ophidion (assembly GCF_033978795.1). Lineage (NCBI taxonomy): Eukaryota > Metazoa > Chordata > Actinopteri > Syngnathiformes > Syngnathidae > Nerophis > Nerophis ophidion. The sequence goes on from NC_084635.1 coordinate 21,757,810, forward strand.
AGAAATGGGCCGATAATTTCATAAACTTGTAGGATCTAGAACAGTTTTTTTGATCAAAGGCTCAACAACAGCTCCTTTACAAAAAGAGGGCACACTGCCAGAAATCAAGCTGCTGTTGATAATGTCCCTAACAGACAAGCCAATAGAGTCCAAGTCTTCTTTAAAAAAGTAAGGGGGGACTGAGTCTGTGGGACAGGACGAGGGTTTTAGTTTGTCAACTATTCCTTTAAGCTCAGACATGGACACAGGCTCAAACTGACAAAACTCAGCCAAGCACCGACTGCCCACATCGAAACTCAATGGAGAAGGAGAAAGATTTGCCCGAATAGTAGCAAAGGAGATACATTTTTCACAAGTTTCACTTGTCATCTCCAGTGAAGTGGCTGGATTTAGGTTAAGAACAGAAATAATAGATTTAAAAAGAATGCGTGGCCTGTTGACACTATTTGAAATTAAGTCTGACATATATTTAGTTTTTTCAGCTTCAACCACACTTTGATAATTCTGACAGCTTTCTTTTAGAATTAAATAAGAGACCTCCAAGTGATCCCCTTTCCACTTCCGCTCTGCCCTTCGCCACTCACGCCCAGCTGTGCGCGTGGTGTCATTGAGCCAAGGCTCCTGTTTTGACTTTGGACGTATAGCTCTGAGGGGCGTCATACTGTCCAGAATTTCAGAACATGTGGAGATGAAAGAGCACATCAATTGTTCAGTGTCTGCAGGGTGTGCTAAACGCTGCATGGCCACAGTGAACAAAGGATTAAGGGCGGCTGCAGTGTCAGACCTAATAACACACATGTGACGCAGGGCAGGCATTTTTTACATCAGAGTCCAAACTTAAATTGAACATAACAGGAAAACACAGCATCACCAACAACAACATTGTCAACTTTAAAACCATAAGACAGTATCAATCAATCAATCAATGTTTATTTATATAGCCCTAAATCACCTAGTGTGTGAATGTGAGTGTGAGTGTTGTCTGTCTATCTGTGTTGGCCCTGCAATGAGGTGGCGACTTGTCCAGGGTGTACCCCGCCTTCCGCCCGATTGTACCTGAGATAGGCGCCAGCGCCCCCCCGCGACCCCGAAAGGGAATAAGCGGTAGAAAATGGATGGATGGATGGATAAATCACAAATGTCTCAAAGGACTGTACAAACCACCACGACTACGACATCCTCGGAAGAACCCACATAAGGGCAAGGAAAACTCACACCCAGTGGGCAAGGATAATTCACACCCAGTGGGACGCCAGTGACAATGATGACTATGAGAAACCTTGTAGAGGACCCCCCCCCCTATGGGACCGAAAGCAATGGATGTCGAGCGGGTCTAACATGATACTGTGAAAGTTCAATCCACAGTGGCTCCAACACAGCCACGAGAGTTCAGTTCAAAGCGGATCCAAGACAGCACCGAGAGTCCCGTCCACAGGCAACCATCCCAAGCGGAGTCGGATCAGCATCGTAGAAATGTCCCCAACTGATACACAGGCGAGCGGTCCATCCTGGGTCCCGACGAGCAATCCATCCTGGGTCTCGACTTTGGACAGCCAGTACTTCATCCATGGTCATCGGACCGGACCCCCTCCACAAGGGAGGGGGGGACAGAGGAGAAAAAGAAAAGAAGCGGCAGATCAACTGGTCTAAAAAGGAGGTCTATTTAAAGGCTAGAGCAGGGGTCGGGAACCTTTTTGGCTGAGAGAGCCATGAAAGCCAAATATTTCAAAATGTATTTCCATGAGAGCCATATAATATTTTTTAACACTAAATACAACGAAATGCGTGCATTTTTAAGTAAGATCAATATTTTAAGAGTATAATAAGTATCTTATTCTTTTTAATAACACTGTTATTCTAAAAGTTAACCAATAATAAATATAATACTTCTTTCCATTAATGCGACATCTTGAACAGGTGCGATAGAAAACGGAGGCTTGGATTAAAATTAATGAGAATGTTTTATAAACACTGTGATTACCAGCAGAAATATTAATTACTTATCATGTTAAGCAATGTCAGCTAAGATTTATCTGAGAGCCAGATGCAGTCATCAAAAGAGCCACATCTGGCTCTAGAGCCATGGGTTCCCTACCCCTGGGCTAGAGTATACAAATTAGTTTTAAGGTGAGACTTAAATGCTTCTACTGAGGTAGCATCTCGAACTGTTACCGGGAGGGCATTCCAGAGTACTGGAGCCCGAACGGAAAATGCTCTATAGCCCGCAGACTTTTTTTGGGCTCTAGGAATCACAAATAAGCCGAAGTCTTTGGAACGCAGATTTCTTTCCGGGACATATGGTACAATACAATCGGCAAGATAGGCTGGAGCTAGACCGTGTAGTATTTTATACGTAAGTAGTAAAACCTTAAAAACAGTACAAGGTATAGAACAGTGTTTTCCAACTACTGTACGGCGGCTCACTAGTGTGCCGTGAGATACGGTCTGGTGTGCCGTGGGAGATTATCTAATTTCACCTATTTGGTTTAAAAATGTTTTTTGCAAACCAGTAGTTATAGTCTGCAACTGATGTGTTGTTGTTGAGTGTCGCTGCTGTCTAGAGCTCGGCAGAGTAAGCATGGAATACTCTTCCATATCAGTAGGTGGCAGCCGGTAGCTAATTGCTTTGTAGATGTTGGAAACAGCGGAAGAGAGCGTGCAGGTAAAAAGGTGTCTAATGCTTAAACCAAAAATAAACAAAAGGTGAGTGCCCCTAAGAAAAGGCATTGAAGCCTAGGGAAGGCTTTGCAGAACGAAACTAAAACTGAACTGGCTTCAACGCAAACAAAACTAGATTGCTGGATGACAGCAAATACTTACTGTGGAGCAAAAACGGCGTCCACAATGTAGATCCAGACATGACAATCAACAATGTCCCCACAAAGAAGGATAAAAACAACTGAAACATTTTTGATTGCTAAAACCAAGAAAATGCGGGAAATATTGCTCAGAGGAAGACATGAAACTGCGACAGGAAAATACCAAAAAAAAAAATAAACAGAAAAAGCCACCAAAATAGGAGCACAAGACAAGAACTAAAACACTACTCACAGGAAAAAAGCAATAAACTCCGAATAAGTCAGGGTGTGATGTGACAGGTGGTGACAGTACACCTACTTTGAGACAAGAGCTATAGTTGCGACGACATTTTACTGTTAACAGAGGGTTTTGTTTTTTTAATGATTTCTGCTGGTGGTGTGCCTCCGGATTTATTCAAAGCAAAAAATGTGCCCTGGCTCAAAAAAGGTTGAAAAACACTGGTCTAGAGTGTGTTCGTGTAAATGTGTTGGGCCAGTAACATGCTGAGCCAAATTAAAACCTTCACTCAAGTCCAAAAACTCTCCGGCCATGGCTTTAAAGGACTACTGAAATTAAATTTTGTTATTTAAACGGGGATAGCAGGTCCATTCTATGTATTCCGCGATATTGCCATATTTTTGCTGAAATGATTTAGTAGAGAACATCCTTGATAAAGTTTGCAACTTTCGGTGCTAGGAGAAAAGCCCTGCCTCTACCGGAAGTCGCAGACGATGACGTCACACGTGTGGCGGCTCCTCACATATTCACATTGATTTTAATGGGAGCCTCCAACAAAAAGTGCTATCCGGACCGAGAAAACGACAATTTCCCCATTAATTTGAGCGAGGATTAAAGATCCGTGTTTGAGGATATTGATAGCGACGGACTAGAAAAAAAAAAAAAAAAAAAAAAACGCAAAAGCATTGGGACGGATTCTGATGTTTTTAGACACATTTACTAGGATAATTCTGGGAAATACCTTATCTTTCTATTGTGCTGCTAGTGTTTTAGTGAGTGTAACAGTACCTGATAGTCGGAGGTGTGTGTCCACAGGTGTCTTGACGCGCAGTGTCTCAGGGGAGTCGACGGCAGCTTTATGGACGGCACAAGCTCAGCTGATATCTGGTAAGAAGCGACTTTTTACCACAATTTTCTCACCGAAACCTGCTAGTTGACATTTGGTTGGGATCCATGTTCGCTGTGATCCATAGTAAAGTTTCACCTCCATGAATTTTAAACAAGGAATCCCCGTGTGTTTGTGTGACTAACGGCTAAAGCTTTCCAACTCCATCTTTCTACTTTGACTTTTCCAATATTAATTGAACAAATTGCAAAGGATTCAGCAACACAGATCTCCAAAGTACTGTGTAATTATGCCGTTAAAGCAGACGACTTTTAGCAGTGTGTGTGTAAAATCTCTGACGATTAAAATCTTGTCGTAGCGCACCAAACTAAAAGCAATGAAGTCCGAAAAGTCCTTAATAAAGTCTTTGTTGTGCTTTGGTGGTCTGTAGATTACAGCACAAGGTACTGGATCAGTCTGTTGCAGTTTGAAACACCTCAGCTCAAAGGAGGGAAAAGAGCACTCCATGATCACCTTGTGATGAACGCTGTCCTTCAAAACAATAACTAAACCCCCACCACGACTGCTCGTTCTCGGCGTGTTAATGAAAGTACAGTCTGGGGGCAATAGCTCTGAAAAAGCAGCAGGCTTACTGGTGCTAATCCAGGTTTCTGTCAAGAACAGTCCCAGTTTCTGTCTCGAACAGTATATCCAAAGAGTGTGATGACAAAAAGTCCTGGAGAACAAAAGTCTTGTTCATCACCGATCTCGCATTCATAAGTGCACACCTCGTAGACGTTGTCTAAGCCACGCGCGGTGCCCAGCTCAGCGGCCGAAAATTAGCCATGAATTGATTGACGTGGACCCCGACTTAAACAAGTTGAAAAACTTATTCGGGTGTTACCATTTAGTGGTCAATTGTACGGAATATATACTGAACTGTGCAATCTACTAATAAAAGTATCAATCAATCAATCAATCAATCAAGGGACACGCTACCTGAGCCCCGGTGATATGAGCGAAGAGGGCGCACCGCGCAGGGATCTCCCCACCGTCCGATGATTGGCACCAACCAAGACCCGAATAGTCGAAGCGCCCGCAGCGACAAATAGCGACCAAAACAGTCGCTGTACTCCCAGGGAAGTGCAGAGATCTTCACCGTGTCAGGATGTGACAACCAAGTTTTCACTTTTATCAGTCGTCCGGATCGCACTCCTCGGCGTTTCCGCTTCCTGGGCAACGGCGCGATCACCCGACGGAAGCATTCGGGTAGGTTAGCACGGAAAAATGAATCCGAGTTTCTTGCATTGTAAAGTTCACATGCCCGTACTGACTCCCCTATCCTCAACAACTCCTGGAGTTCATACACTAGAAGTGAGTCGATGGTCCCCAAAACACACGTCAAAATAACCACAAAACAGACAGTAGTGCTCAGAGACAAACGACGAGCCGGACACACCGGCGTACTCTTAATTCGCCATCTTAATTAATGTGTTGTCCTTACACAACGTGCAGTTACACATCTTGTCAAAGCAACTTCTGGTGCTGAAAACGTTTAGTGAATGGACCTGTGGGACAGTGCCCTCAGCACCCTGTGTGAATAGAGTCATCAAACCACTTTCTATTTACAATACCATTGCAAAATAAAAAGAAAAAGTAAAAAGGTATTTCCTGACAAGTTAAACGAAAAAAATGCAATTTGCATAGCATGAAAATGTTCTTTGAATGATCACTGTCATGTCCTGGGGTCTAGATTCTGTTTAGTTATGTTCTTTTTGTTTTTGACTCCATTAGTTTCTGTTTTTGTGCACCCTGGTGTGTTTTGGTTTCCATGACAACTCATTAGTTTCACCTGGCTCATTTGTTTGAACCCACGCACCCGTTGTTAATCATGTCACTATTATTTAAGCCTGTAGTTGCCAGGTAGTCGACCTGGCGACATTACTCTATTGACATTATTCATCTCTTGCTCTGCCCATGTTGGATCACTCGTTTTTTGCTCGGTCCATGCCGTAGTTTTCATCACCGTAAGTGTTTTGGTTTATGTCCATAGTTCAGTTCATCCATCCATCCATTTTCTACCGCTTATTCCCTTTCGGGGTCGCGGGGGGAGCTGGCGCCTATCTCAGCTACAATCGGGCGGAAGGCGTGGTACACCCTGGACAAGTTGTCACCTCATCGCAGGGCCAACACAGATAGACAGACAACATTCACACTCATATTCACATTCACACACTAGGGCCAATTTAGTGTTGCCAGTTTATGTGTTGACGTTTTTTTGTTTCCTGCATTAAGTTTTGTGCCTCCGCTGTGAGCGCCTTTTGTTTGTACCCTTTTTGAGTGATAAATTAAATCATGTCTTTACCTTCAAGTTTGTTTGCGTTCCGATAAAACAATCCGTGCCGTAAACTGCATCAAAGTCCACGTTCTTACAATCACCTCTGTTGTGTCTGAAAGTCTAGTTGAGAGAAGTATTTGATCTTGGCTTTACAATCCTCCATATTGATAGCCATATTCATTCATTCATTTATTCATTTATTCAGCAGAGTATTAAAACATACATTGCATCAAACACTGACTTCCTTGTTGACCGAATAAAGTAGCGACATGCTCACGATTGCCCCCACTTCTCACAGTGTGTTGAATCCCACATTCATTTTTATACCCCGATTATCAACAATAATGTCTCACTTATATAAAAAAAAAACATGAAACATGAATCCATTGTACAGTATACAAAATAGAAAATTCATAATGTAAAAATGTCTCTGCAAACATAACATACTTTACGGACTGTAACTCGCTACTGTCATGTCTGCGCGATCATGTTTTGTTTTAGTTATGTTCCGTTTTGTTTTTTGGACACTCAGCTCCTGTACTTGCACTTCCTGGTTTGTTTTGATACCATAGCAATTTATTAGTTTTCACACGGTCCTCATGTCACGCCCCCATCCTCATGTCTCACACCTGTTTTCACTAATCACCACAGTATTATTTAAGCCTGTCTGTTTCTGTTGTTCATCCTGGCAAAATCACTTCCTGCACCCATGATATCCATGCTGCTTTTTTCTCATACCCTTTCTCGTCACTGTAAGTGTTTTTGTTTTAGTTGTTCATAGTTTTGCTATTGTGCAAGCTTTAGTTTATGTCCATAGTTTATGCCATAGTGCAAGTGTTTGTTCCCATAGCCAAGTTGTGTACCTCAATTGTGAGCGCCTTTTGTTTGCCTTTTTTTGTAGTTTGTTAATGTTAAAATAAAAAGATGTACCTTCATTCACGCCCTGCTCGTGCCAACTTTCCTTTGCCTCGGGAAAATAATCCACGCCCAAGTCCAAGTCCTGACAGCTACTTTTTTTCCCATGCTTCGGACCCTGCGGTTCATAAAACGGTGCGGCTAATGGTCGCATGTGCGATGTCTGTTGGAGTATTTTCATGCATATTTGTGCATGCTATAGTAATGCAATCAAGCTAATGTCTTTAGCATTAGCAACTATGCTAACACGTTTAGAAGTGTGTGTGTTAGTATTATTACTTATAACGGCATTCTGCTTATTTTGTTCCAGTTGCGTAAATCCACCAAAATGTCACTGAGAAGTTATTTATTTCGCTCACTTCCGCAGCTTGTGGGTCCATGATGATGTCTTCAGTTTTGTTTGATCACCCATTTTAACATTCTGACATGCAGACCAGCCAGTAAGCCACACCCTCATCTTCACAGAAAGGAAGGAAAAATGGCTTCAAAGACCTGGAAGCCTCATGATAAGCTTGTGTCCAAATGAAGTGATTTTTACTTAAGTAAATGTTGTAAAAAAAGATGTTTAATGGACAAATGTCAATATCTATTTTTTGGGTTATTATTCCTTTTTTTTTTTTTTTTTACATCATGACTAGCCTACCCTGACCACACAGCCCTGATGACGTACTGTATGTCGGATCACAAATAGACAGGGGTCTACTGTATTGTAAATAACCAACAGCCTGACCGCTTCTATGTTAGCTACCTCTCTTTGTTTATATTATGTATATTTTCTGCTGGATCTAATCTCTATTTTATGCTGTCCTTTTTTTCATTTTTTTTCCCGCAGTTGTTACATATACTGTAATATTGTGCATGATAATTGGGATATGTTATATATGGCATATATTATTTAAAAATATAATATAATATATTAGTATATATTATATACTGCATATATAATATGTAAATTGTACATATTGTCATGTCTTTGTGATCATGTTCTGTTTAGTTATGTTCTGTTTTGTTTTTTGATCCATTAGTTCCTGTTTTTGCGCACCCTGGCTTCTTTTAGTTTGACGCAAGTTAGTTTTCACCTGTCATGTCACACAACTAGTTCATTTGGACTCATGCACCTGTTAATCACCACAGCATTATTTAAGCCTGTGATTGCCAGGCAGTCAGCCTGGCGACAACATCCTCTACCACCCTCTACGCACCCTTTCTCCATGCTGATGATCCATGCTCTTTTCTCGTTCCCTGTAAGTTCTGTTATTCATGCCATAGTTTGCAAGTTTTGTTTTATATCCATAGTTTACGTTGCAGTAATAGTTTTGTTTCATAGCCAAGTTTTGTACCTCCTCTGAGAGCGCCTTTACTTTATAGCCTTTGTTTTGTTTGTACTTTTCGAGTCAAAATTAAAAGATGTCATTACCTTCACGCCATGTGCGGTCCAGTCTTTTTGCACCACGGGAAAACAAACCGCACCAAAGTCCATGCCTTGACATATATATGTTGTATTTTATAATCCTACTATGGTACATTTTTAGTCTACTTTATACCTGTATTATCCTTTCCATCCTTACACTTTCCTTCCTTTGTAACTGAGCTTCTGTGTGGAACAATTTCCCTTGTGGATCAATAAAGTTTGTCTTAGTCTTAGTCTAAGACAACAGAGTGATCAGAAATGGTCATATGTGTAAAAAAGTTAAAGCTAATGTACCATCGGCGGTCACTCGAACCAGTATGACGATCCTCCTGGTAGGGGTGTATCCCTTTATGGGAGATGCCTGTGCGTGACTTAGTTTTATGTGGGGAGAATGGTGCACAGACATTCACCAAACGATCTCTGACAGAAGTGAGTCAGGGTCCAGTGGCATGGAGTCCAAGACGACTGGGGACCCTTTTCTGCTGCAGCCTTCCCCCGCCATCGCAGCCTTTGTGGTGGTTCTTAAATCTACCGTCTTCCGCCTGCTCCGCCGTTAAGGTCTTCACTGTATCCCTGGCTAGGGGGCAGTCAGGTACTAGGCCTTTGCCAAGGGCCACCTGGGGTAACAGTAGTAACGGGATTAACCTCCTAGTGCCCCAAGGCCCCATAGAGGAGCCTCCACTGCCGGATGCACATTAACGTCATGCCCACGACACAAAGTAAAGTACCGATGATTGACACACACACACACTAGGTGTGGTGAAATTATCACCCTTGATCATCCCCAGAAAGGCAAGGGGAGCAGTGAGCAGCAGCGGTGGTCCCTGAACTCACCTCAGTTGGTTTACATGGACAACATTCTCCGTTGCTGCCACAGAACGACGTGTTTTATGCCACTCCTTTTTTGTCTCACTTTGTCCACCAAAAGTTTTATGCTGTGCGTGAATGCACACAGGTGAGCTTTTTTGATGTTACTGACTTGCGTGGAGTGCTAATAAAGTTAAAGTACCAATGATTGTCACACACACACTAGGTGTGGTGAAATTTGTCCTCTGCATTTGACCCATCCCCTTGATCACCCCCTTGGAGGTGAGGGGAGCAGCGAGCAGCAGCGGTGGCCGCGTCCAGGAATCGTTGTTGGTGATTTAACCCCCAATTCCAACCCTTGATGCTGAGTGCCAAGCAGGGAGGTAATGGGTCCCATTTTTATAATCTTTGGTATGACTCGGTTTGAACTCACGACCTATCGATCTAAACTATACAAGGCATGCACTTGTTCCAGAAGAAACACAAAAATTGTTTGTTTTTTATTATTAATCCTTAACAGTGGCCCCATTGCATTAAAAATTGCAAAGAAAAAACAAGAAAAAAAAAATGATTAAAGGCCTACTGAAACCCACTACGACCGACCACGCAGTCTGATAGTTTATATATCAATGATGAAATATTAACATTGCAACACATGCCAATACGGCCTTTTTAGTTTACTAAATTGCAATTTTAAATTTCCCGCGAGTTTCTTGTTGAAAACGTCGCGGAATGATGACGCGTGCACGTGACGTCACGGACTGTCAGGAAATATTAGCGCTGCACCACTAGCGGCTAAAAGTCGTCTGCTTTAATCGCATAATTACACATTATTCTTGACATCTGTGTTGCTGAATCTTTTGCAATTTGTTCAATTAATAATGGAGACTATAAAGAACAATGCTGTTGGTGGAAAGCGGTGGATTGCAGCTGTCTTTAGCACCGAGACTCAGTCGGTGTTTCTTTTTTTGTTGTGAAGCAGAGCGGTCAAGCGAACATGTTTTCTCTACGTCAACCAGCATGTTTTTGGATGGGAAAATTGTGATATATATCTTACCGGAGACATCATTAGACTATTCGTCATCCTGCAGCAGCTGTCAAAAAAGGCAGCTGTGAGCTTGGCTCCTCGGCTTCTCTCTGAGACACTGCGTGTTCACCGCAGCCATCCGACCTCGAGGTATGTCTTTACAATCTTTACAATCCCACTAAAATACTATTAAAACAATAAGCAGATAAGGGATCTTCCAGAATTATCGTAGTAAATGTGTCTAATTACATCTGAAATGCTCACACTGCAGCCGCCCAGAGCCGTCACTTTTTTTTTTTTTCTAGTCATTCACTATCAACATCCTAAATCACAAATCTTTCATCCACGCTCAAATTAATGGGGAAATTGTCACTTTCTCGGTCCGAATAGCTCTTACTGCTGGTGGCTCCCAATATAAACAATGTGGATATGTCTGGAGCCCTGCAACTCGTGACGTCAAGCGCACATTGTCTGCTACTTCCAGTAAAGGCAGGGCTTTTTTATTAGCGACCAAGTGTTGCGAACTTTATCGTCGATGTTCTCTACTAAATCCTTCCTGCAAAAATATGGCAATATCGTGAAATGATCAAGTATGACACATAGAATGGACCTGCTATTCCCATTTAAATAAGAAAATCTCATTTCAGTAGGCCTTTAAGGAATGATAATAGCGTAATGTTTAGTTCGGATTTTACTTCAATACCACCTTTGGCTTTTTCATCCATGCAAGGTTTCACAATGGCTGCCCTTTCCTTTTGTGAACCAAGAAGACAAGGATGTCGAATAAACCTCACATATAAGCACTGGATGTCGGAATCCGGACATTTGAGACGTATCAAAGACTCGGGGGTGCTGTCATCTAGAGGTGCACTGTCAGAGCCCTGCTGCTACTATCCCTCGTATTAGTCTCTCTTCCTTTCTACCCTTCCCCGCCTCTCATCTCCAACACTTGTCAGCGAGCTGTCAGCTGCCAGCTCGGCTGCAGTCGTAGAGGCAGCCCGGGGACTGGATGGACGTCAGAGACAGGAAGAGCGAAAGAGGACATGCCAGGTTCGCCATCTGAAGCTGGACAACAGAAGAGATCTATTTCTCAGAGCTGTAATCCGGTAAACATCTGCTATCTCGTGCTGCAGTCTGACAACAGAAAGAAGTACAGCAGCTAGACTGCTGCTCTCTTACCTGATACAACTACCGATAGTCACACAAGTGGAGGATGGAGATAATGCGGCTATTACAGCAATCTACGCACTATCGATTCAATTCCAACTGCTACTGAATTAAGTCAAGCTAAACCCAAAGTATGTAGTAATCCCTGGTTTATCGCAGTTAATTGGTATGGTACTGGGATGCTTGAATTTTCATGAATTAGGACTGATTTGTTATGTCTGTTCGGCATCGTGATGCCGGGTTCGATTCCCTCGAGGATGCGTCGAAAATTGAACACAGCAAGAGGTATGAACTAATGATTTATTTAACAAAAGGTGCTAGAGAACCAAAATACTGGAGCTGAGAAAAGGCAAACAAAAGACGCTAGTATGAAAGCTAGGATAAGCAAATAGTAAACTAAACTGGCACATAGGCACACAAAGGGGAAAACAAAACATTCAGCATGAGAGCTAAGAATGAATAAAATTGCGCAGCGTGAGAGCTCGCGAGAATAATACAGAAATTGCATATAAGCAAAAGTGTAAAACAGATGTACCGTTGTGTATGAACAAATTTGGATCCCAGACTAAACAACAAAAGATGCAGGCTTATATAAGGCAGGTTATTAGTGAGAACAGGTGTGCAGGGCCGTGAGTAACAGGTGAAACTGATAAGCTACCATGATGACCGACTAAACAGGAAATAATAGGATCAGACGGAGAGTGAAAATAAAAATGGAACAATAAACAATAATATGTGGAGGATCCAAAAAGCGTATCTCAACATAATTAATTATAATAAATGGTCTGTATTTAGGGCAGCACGGTGTGAGAGGGGTTAGTGCATCTGCCTCACAATCCTGGGTAGTCCTGGGTTCAATCCCGGGCTCGGGATCTTTCTGTGTGGAGTTTGCATGTTCTCTCTGTGACTGCGTGGGTTCCCTCTGGGTACTCCGGCTTCCTCCCACCTCCAAAGACATGCACCTGGGAATAATTTGATTGGCAACACTAAATGGTCCCTAGTGTGTGAGTGTGAATGTGAATGTTGTATCTCTATCTGTGTTGGCCCTGCGATGAGGTGGCGACTTGTCCAGGGTTTACCCCGCCTTCCGCCCAAATGCAGCTGAGATAGGCTCCAGCGACCCCCCGCGACCCCAAAAAAAGGGACAATCGGTAGAAAATGGATAGATGGATGGGTCTGTATTTACATAGCACTTTACTATATACCTGCACAATACGCAAAGTGCTCTACATTGTATGTCACATTCACCCAGTCACCCATTCACACGGGGGAAGGAGCAACGTGGGGTAGGTCACTTGTCCAAGGAGACAACGGCCGTGACTCGGATGGCGAAAGCTGGATTCGAACTCTGAAGTTGCAGGCATGACTGCACTACCGTTAGAGCCACACCGCCCCTAATTTAATTATAAACCAAACATTTTCCCTTGCAAGAGCATAACAAAATGGGGTGGCATGACGTAGGGGGTAGAGCGGCCGTGCCAGAAAACTGAGGGTTGCAGGTTCGCTTCCGACCTATTGACATCCAAATCGCTGCCGTTGTGTCCTTGGGCAGGACAATTCACCCTTGCCCCCGGTGCCGCTCACACTGGTGGATGAATGATGAATGAATCATAGGTGGTGGTCGGAGAGGTCAGTCTACCCCAGGGCAGCTGTGGCTACTGATGTAGCTTACTACCACCGGGTGTGAATGAATGATGGGTTCCCACTTCTCTGTGAGCGCTTTGAGTATCTAACAATAGAAAAGCGCAATATAAATCTAATCCATTATTATTATTATTATTATTATTCTTATAAAAATGTCTTGTACTTTCTAAATACAAACCCTGTTTCCATATGAGTTGGGAAATTGTGTTAGATGTAAATATAAACGGAATACAATGATTTGCAAATCATTTTCAACCCATATTCAGTTGAATATGCTTAAAAGAAAACATATTTAATGTTCAAACCGATAAACATTTTTTTGTGTGCAAATAATCATTAACTTTAGAATTTGATGCCAGCAACACGTGACAAAGAAGTAGGGAAAGGTGGCAATAAATACCGATAAAGTTGAGGAATGCTCATCAAACACTTATTTGGAACATCCCACAGGTGTGCAGGCTAATTGGGAACAGGTGGGTGCCATGATTGGGTATAAAAACAGCTTGCCAAAAAATGCTCAGTCTTTCACAAGAAAGGATGGGGTGAGGTATACCCCTTTGTCCAAAACTGCATGAGCAAATAGTCAAACAGTTTAAGAACAACGTTTCTCAAAGTGCAATTGCAAAAAAATTAGGGATTTCAACATCTACCGTCCATAATATCATCAAAAGGTTCAGAGAATCTGGAGAAATCACTCCACGTAAGAGGCATGGCCGGAAACCAACATTGAATGACCGTGAACTTCGATCTCTCAGACAGCACTGTATCAAAAACTGACATCAATATCTGAAGGATATCACCACATGGGCTCAGGAACACTTCAGAAAACCACTGTCACTAAATACAGTTGGTCGCTACATCTGTAAGTGCAAGTTAAAGCTCTGCTACGCAAAGCGAAAGCCATTCATCAACAACATCCAGAAACGCCGCCGGCTTTTCTGGGCGCGAGATCATCTAAGATGGACTGATGCAAAGTGGAAAAGTGTTCTGTGGTCTGACGAGCTCACATTTCACATTGTTTTTGTAAATATTTGACATTGTGTCATTCGCACCAAAGGGGAAGCGAACCATCTGGACTGTTATCGACGCAAAGTTCAAAAGCCAGCATCTGTTATGGTATGGGGGTGCATTAGTGCCCAAGGCACGGGTAAATTACACATCTGTGAAGGCACCATTAATGCTGAAAGGTACATACAGGTTTTGGAACAACATATGCTGCCATCTAAGCGCTGTCTTTTTCATGGACGCCCTTGCTTATTTCAGCAAGACAATGCCAAGTCACATCCAGCACATGTTACAACAGCGTGGCTTCGTAAAAAAAAGAGTGTGGGTACTCTCCTGGCCCGCTTGCAGTCCCGAACTGTCTCCCATCGAAAATGTGTGGCGTTTTATGAAGCGTAAAATATGACAGAGGAAACCCCGGACTGTTGAACGACTGAAGCTCTACATAAAACAAGAATGGGAAAGAATTCCACTTTCAAAGCTTCAACAATTTGTTTCCTCAGTTCCCAAATGTTTATTGAGTGTTGTTAAAAGAAAAGGTGATGTAACACGGTGGTGAACATGCCCTTTCCCAACTACTTTGGCACGTGTTGCAGCCATGAAATTCTAAGTTAATTATTATTTGCAAAAAAATATATAGTTTTTGAGTTTGAACATCAAATATTTTGTCTTTGTAGTGCATTCAATTGAATATGGGTTGAAAAAGATGTGCAAATCAATGTATTCTGTTTGTATTTACATCCAACACAATTTCCCAACTCATATGGAAACAGGGTTTGTTTTTACAGTTACAAGGAAGAAGAATCCCGGTAAAAATCTTTTTTGCCTGCAACTGTGCTTTTAGTGATTCATCCTCTGTGAGGGGCGGACCTTGAGGCACACCTGCGCGCAATTACCACACCGATATTAAGGCTCGTCACTGTCAGCTATGCCTTGCAGATTATTGTCTCCAAAACTCCTTTCGTGCATGCGCCTGCTTCACCACACCTGGTATGTTTTCGCTACTTTGTCCTGAATTCCCTAACCTCCTGTTTGTTTATCTCCTAGTCCCCCTGAGGTAAAAGGATTACTTTTGTTGGACTTTTGCCCTGCTCAGTGTGCCCTGGCCCTTTCTCCTGTCGACCTCTAAGGAACCTATTTTGTCCAGACTTCATTAAATTAAGTTAAAGTTGTCCTCTGCATTTGATCCATCCCCTTTACTATCCCCTGGGAAGTGAGGGGAGCAGTGGGCAGCAGCAGTGCTGCGTCTGGGAATCATTTTTGATGAATTAACCCCGAATTCCTACCCCTGAGTGCCAAGCAGGGAGGTAATGAGTCCCATTTTCATAGTCTTTGGTATTATTCGGCTGGGATTTGAACTCAAAACCTACCAATCTCAGGGCGGACACTCTAACCACTATGCGACTGAGTAGGCATGGTGTGCATTACTGCCCCATCGCCGTTACTGATCCCTTTTTGTCTGATTCAATTTTTTCATTTTTGTAATTTCAGTTTGTCTCTCGTCTCTGCATCCTGGGGTCACCCCCACTTGACCAAGACCTTAATAGAAGTGGAGTGAAATATATGTATATAGTTCTTTTCTCTATTGACTCAAAGCGGTTTACATGGTGAAACCCAATATCCAAGCTACATCTTTAAACCAGTGTGGGTCGGTTGGTAGAATGGCCGTGCCAGAAACTTGAGAGATCCAGGTTCGTTTTCCGCTTCTGCCAACCTAGTCATTGCTGTTGTGTCCTTGGGCAGGACACTTGACCCACCTGGTCCCAGTGCCACCCACACTGGTTTAAAACTGTAACTTAGATATTGGGTTTCACTATGTAAAGCGCTTTGAGTCACTAGAGAAAAGCGCTATATAAATATAATTCAGTTCACTTCACTGGGAGCAGGTAGGTAAAGTGTCTTACCCAAGGACACAATGGTAGTGACGAGGATTGCAGAAGCGGGGATCGAACCTGCAACCCTCAAGTTGCTGGCACGGCCACTCTACCAACCGAGCTATACCGCCCCTTGAACCTTATCAAAATATGTGATAATCTTATACATTTGATGATGCAAAAAAAACACTATCGTATTTATCGTACTATAAGTCGCAGTTTTTTTCATAGATTGGCCGGGAGTGCGACTTATACTCAGGAGCGACTTATGTGTGAAATTATTTACACATTACCGTAAAATATCAAATTATATTATTTAGCTCATTCACGTAAGAGACTAGACGTATAAGATTTCATGGGATTTAGTAATTAGGAGTGACAGATTGTTTGGTAAACGTATAGCATGTTCTATATGTTATAGTTATTTGAATGACTCTTACCATAATATGTTACGTTGACATACCAGGCACCTTCTCAGTTGGTTATTTATGCGTCATATAATGTACACTTATTCAGCCTGTTGTTCACTATTCTTTATTTATTTTAAATTGCCTTTCAAATGTCTATTCTTGGTGTTGGATTATATCAAATAAATTTCCCCCAAAAATGCAACCTATATTTGTTTTTTTCCTTCTTTATTATGCATTTTCGGCAGGTGCGATTTATACTCCGAAGCGATTTATACTCTGAAAAATACGGTAATAATTTCTGTATTTTTGTTACAGATTGAGCACAATTAGTGCACAAATAAATGTCTTAGCTATTGCTATGAAACGTAAAAGAGGTGGGATTAAATAAGGTCTGCGTCTTCCCACTGGAATGAGAAACTAGGAATATGTGATGTTCCAATTGAAACTGTTGTCATGGGCAAAATATTAAAGCACAACTAAATACACACTGGAGGTGTAAATAATACAGCAAGTACTGTTTTTTTTTGCAACAAAGGTGGCACTTTTTCCTCACCAGCAGCCTTTTTCACATCACAGCATCCTGTTGCCTCTGGGACCTCCAGTGTCAGCGCCACAATTAACAAAAAAATATATGCATCCTCCCATGCATACTAGTGATATTCAAAGTGATGGTACATACTAAACACATGCCTTCTTCTGTTCGAGGTATCACTGTTTAAATAATGCATATCGCTCAAATGCGGCATGAGCGCTAAATGCAGAATTCCCCCAGAATTCATCACTATAAGGCACCATCTGGTATTTTTACAGCGTTCAAAAAATTAAGTCTCAACCTGTGTTTTACGGTGGTCCGTCAGGACACCGCCGCTAACCACCCCTCCAACCTCAGGTGGTGCATCACTGTTTACGTTGCATGCCTGCAGACTCCGAACTTGGGCAGGTCACCCAGCTCTCACATTCACACCAGAAGACAGATGGAGACCCGTGGATGTGATCATGCTGATGGTGATGATGAAAAGCCATCTCACCTTTGCATGCGTGTGAGCTTGGATCGCCCGTCCTGCTTGTGTGGGAAGCGCGGAGCTGAAACTTCCGACTCTCCGCTGCCGTTTGGCGAAACCTCCCCTCGCTTCATCTCCCCCCCTCCTCTTTTCTTTTCAATCTGCTCTCCCCCTCCTTGCTCTTTTGCCCATCACCCATTGTTCCATCTGCTCCTTCTCTCTTTTTCTCTCTTCTGTTCACACACCTCCACTCTCCCGCCCTCACCCTCACACGATATGCTATGGTGGGTTGTAATGTGATTAGATGTTCTTAGAGGTGCAATGCGCATACTGCAGTGATGCTCCCGATTTAATGCAGGCACATACTCCCAGTCTCTGTGCATGTTGGAGAGAGTGTTTGTTGTACCTGGATTTATATCGCAGCTAACTTCCTTCTTCTTTCTCATCTCAAGAAGTCATAATCTTCTTTTACTTGTCGTGACTCAGATAGAAAATACATGTTGTGAATTTGAAATTAAATCCTATCCAACCACTTTTCCCTTCATAATCATATTCAAATCTGTTGCAGATTCACACGCATGAGCACTGTACCCCTCCCGCGCTTTGCTTTTTAGGGGGTCTGGCATTTACCAGACTGCCGCGCTCTTTTGCATCTGATCTTCCCGCAGGCTTTTGGGCAAACTGCTGTGCTTTGTGTTCCGGCCAACGCACAGAAATAGATTTAAGGAGTGGGCAGAGCAGCTCCGCAGTAAGGCTGAACTGTCACGATCGGCTTAGTCGGAGTAGGACCCGAACGCAGAGCAAAAATAATAAGAATACTACTAAAAAGGCAAACTCCAAAAGGAGTGAGGGAAAATAACTCAATAGGTGTGAAGAAATAAAAAATGCACACAAAAGGTGTGGAGAGGAAACATTTAACACTCCACGGCAATGCAGGAAAACAAAAAGCATGAGTGGAGCCAAAGCAGAGAAGGCGGACACGTTCGGAAGGGTGAACCATCAGGAATCTACTGGCAAAAGTGAAGAGCTTAAGTAGACATGAAGAATTGAGTATCTGGTGCGTGCTGCAGGTGGCTCCGCCCCGTGACCTAGAAGCACTGCTACAAAAAACAGACCACCTGTCTGCTTTTGAGCTGCCAAATCATGACATAAATCGCTGTGCTGGCAAAATGCATCTGCTCTAGACAAGGAATAAGGAAACCACCACAAACTGATACAAAGTTGGGACATTTTCATGACTTTTGCTTGGTGTTGATCAGTAGGATCAAGAAATCAATGATCTTCATTCTAGAGTGGCCGAGAGAGCAACTTGAGGGTTCCAGGTTCGATTCCCGCTTTCAGCGTTGTATCCTAGGGCAAGACACCTTACCCACCTGCTCCCAGTGCCACCCACTCTGGTTTAAATGTACAAACCCCTTTTCCATATGAGTTGGGAAATTGTGTTAGATGTACTTGTAAACAGAATACAACGATTTGCTAATCATTTTCAACCCATATTCAGTTGAATATGCTACAAAGACAACATTTTTGATGTTCGAACTGATAAACATTTTTTTTTGTGCAAATTATCATTATCTTTAGAATTGGATGCCAGCAACACGTGACAAAGAAGTTAGGAAAGGTGGCAATAAATACTGATAAAGTTGAGGAATGCACATCAAACACTTATTTGGAACATCCCAGAGGTGTGCAGGCTAATTGGGAACAGGTGGGTGTAATTGGGTATAAAAGCAGCTTCCCAAAAAATGCTAAGTCTTTCACAAGAAAGGATGGGGCGAGGTACACCCCTTTGTCCACAACTGTGTGAGCAAACAGTCAAACAGTTTAAGAACTTTTCTCGAAGTGCAATTGCAAGAAATTTAGGGATTTCAACATCTACGGTCCATAATATCATCAACATGTTCAGAGAATCTGGACAAATCCTTCCACGTAATTGTGATTGCCTGAAATCAACATTGAATGACCGGGACCTTTGATCCCTCAGACAGCACTGTATTAAAAACCGACATCAATCTCTAAAGGATATCACCACATGGGTTCAGGAACACTTTAGAAAACCACTGTCACTAAATATAGTTTGTAGCTACATCTGTAAGTGCAAGTTAAAGCTCTACTATGCAAAGCGAAAGCCATTCATCAACAATATCCAGAAACGCCGCCGGCTTCTCTGGGCCCGAGATCATCTAAGATGGACTGATGCAAAGTGGAAAAGTGTTCTGTGGTCTGACGAGCCCACATTTCAAATTGTTTTTGGAAATATTCTACATCGTGTCATCCGGACTAAAGGGGAAGCGAACCATCCAGACTGTTACCGATCAAAGTTCAAAAGCCGGCACCTGTGATGGTATAGGGGTGTATTAGTGCCCAAGGTATGGGTAACTTACACATCTGTCAAGGCACCATTAATGCTAAAAGTTACATACAGGTTTTGGAACAACATATGCTGCCATCTAACCACCGTCTTTTTCATGGACGCCCCTGCTTATTTCAGCAAGACAATGCCAAGCCACATTCACCTGTCGCAGCCATGAAATTATTATTTGCAAAAAAAAACAACATTAAGGTTATGAGTTTGAACATCATAAAAATATCCTGTCTTTGTAGTGCATTCAATTGAATATGGGTCAAAAAGGATTTGCAAATCATTGTATTCCGTTTATATTTACATCTAACACTATTTCCCAACTACAATGGAAATGGGGTTTGTAACTAAAGATGTACACAATAGGTGTGAAGAAAGAAAAATTGCACCCAAAAGGTGTGGAGAGGAAATATTTAACACTCCACGGCAATGCAGGGACAGAGCCACAGGAAAACGAAAAGCATGAGTGAAGCCAAAGCAGACAAGGCGAACACGTTCGGAAAGGTGAACCATCAGGAATCTACTGGCTCTGAATTAACTGGAGAGCTTAAGTAGACAGGAAGAATTGAGTATTAGGTGCGTGCTGCAGGTGGCTACGCCCCGTGACCCAGATGCACTGCTACAAAAAGCAGACAGGTGGCAGCAGAGCTGCCAAATCATGACATACATCGCTTTGCTGGCAAAATGCATCTGCTCTACACAAGGCATAAGGAAACCACAACAAACTGACACAAAGTTGGGACATTTTCATGACTTTTGCTTGGTTTTGGTCAACAGGATCAAGAAATCAATTATCTTCATTGTAGAGTGGCCGAGCAAGCGACTTCAGGGTTCCAGGTTCGATTCCTGCTTTCACCGTTCTGTCCTTGGGCAAGACACCTTACCCACCTGCTCCCAGTGCCACCCACTCTGGTTTAAATGTAACTTAGATATTGGGTTTCACTATGTCAAGCGCTTTGAGTCACTAGAGACAAGTGCTTTGAGTCACTAGAGACAAGCGCTATATAAATATAATTCACAATTCACAATTCACATTGGGCTTGATCCAACAGACAGCACGGATGACAAAGACGTTGGTTAATAACACAGTACTTGCAGCAACAGAACAGGTGGCTGAGAAAACTGACTGATCACCAAATAATAAAACAATTTGGGTAAGACTCAGACTATCAAAGTTTAGGCACTGGAAATACATTTTTTCCAGACTAGGCAGTGTATTTGTCTATAAGTAGCAACTACTAGAGTGACATAGAAATGCATTACATGTAAATCATCCCTGACCATGATGCCACAATTTCCTCATCACAAGTCCCTAGTGCTTGATGTCTGGTGAGTGTGAGACTGACAGCACTTGAGTTATTTTAATGGATGTGCCAATCGATTGGCCATCGATCAGTATCGGTTGATTTTCTATGTGATTACTAAGTTTGTATACCATGGGTGTCAAACTCTGGCCCACCGTGTAATTTCATTTGGGCCTTGAAGCAATACCAAATTAACATTAGAGCTGGCCCACCAATATTATACAGCGGCGGTGCCGCCGTAACACCGCATTCACCGCTAATACTCATACTTGCCAACACTCACGATTTTCCCGAGAGACTCCCGAAGTTAATAACCCCTCACGAAAATCTCCCAGGGCAACCATTCTCCCGTATTCCTCCAATTTCTCAACAATATTGGGGGCGTGCCTTAAAGGGGAACATTATCACCAGACCTATGTAAGCGTCAATATATACCTTGATGTTGGAGAAAAAAGACCACATATTTTTTTAACCGATTTCCGAACTCTAAAAGGGTGAATTTGGCAATTTAAACGCCTTTCCATTGTTCACTGTCGGACCGATGACCTTTCACCCGTGACGTTACAATGGGAAGCAATCCGCCATTTTGTCAAACACATTACACGCACAAGTCAAATCAGCTCTGTTATTTTCCGTTTTAACAACACAAACAGGGACGGATTCAAGTTGTCTTACGTGGAGTGTGCATCGATTAGCACAGCATGCTAATCGATGCTAACATGGCAGAAATGGCAAGAAAGTGTGGATATCCTGCGTTACTCAAAGCAGATGCATTTCCAACGATAAAGTCAACGAAATCACAAAGGTGAGTTATGTTGATGTTATTGACTTATGTGCAGAGGTGGGTAGTAACGCGCTACATTTACTCTGTTGCATTTACTTGAGTAACTTTTGGGATAAATTGTACTTCTACGAGTAGTTTTTATGCAACATATTTTTACTTTTACTTGAGTATATTTATAGAGAAGAAACGCTACATTTACTCCGTTCCATTTATCTACATTAAGCTCGCTACTCGCTACTTTTTTTTATCGATCTATTAATGTTTGTTTTGGTTAATGACAGAGCTTCAAAGTAGAATCCACGCATGCCTGCGTTTCACCAATCACATGCAGTCACTGGTGACGTTGGACCAATCAAACAGATCCAGGCGGTCACATGACCGGGATACGTAAAACCCGACTTAAACATGTTGACAAACTTATTCGGGTGTTACCATTTAGTGGTCAATTGTACGGAATATGTACTGTACTGTGCAATCTAATACTAAAAGTTTCAATCAATCAATCAAAAGTGTAAAGGAAAAAAGACACTTTTCATTTCAACCGTACTTCCCGTCAAAAGCCTAAAGACTGATCGCACAGTTCCTGTCTTCACAATAAAAGCGCCACTCCATCGCGCCTGCGTTAACAAAAAAAGAGTCTCCGAAAGCCAGCGCAAACAAGCTAGCAAGCTACGGAGTTTGCCGCCAATGTATTTCTTGTAAAGTGTATAAAAACGAATATGGAAGCTGGACAAATAAGATGCCAAAACCAACAACTTTCATGTGGTATTAGACAGAAAAGAGGAACTTTCTTCTCCTCCATTTGAAAACGTGGACGTCTGATTCCAATCAATGCAAGTCATTAGAATCAGGTAATACACCAACTTATATTCTTGTCTTCATGAAAGATATGAATCTATATGTTAAACATGCATGTATATTCATTAAAACGCCTTCAACATGTGAACAAAAACGGCAAAATAAATAAATATAAATTATATACTGTATATATGTAAGTATATATATATATATATATATATATATATATATATATACTGTATATATATATGTATATATATATATATATACTGTATATATATATATATATATGTGAGGGTATGTATGATATGTGTGTGTATGTATGATATGTGTGTGTGTATGTATATGTATATATGAGGTAGATCACCTCGACTTGGTCATTTACTAAGTAATTGATAAACGTTGAAAAACTTATTGGGGTGTTACCATTTAGTGGTCAATTGTACGGAAGATGTACTGTACTGTGCAATCTAGTAATACAAGTTGT
The DNA here is from genome assembly GCF_033978795.1 of Nerophis ophidion. Lineage (NCBI taxonomy): Eukaryota > Metazoa > Chordata > Actinopteri > Syngnathiformes > Syngnathidae > Nerophis > Nerophis ophidion. The sequence goes on from NC_084635.1 coordinate 21,781,003, forward strand.
AATCAATCAATCAATCAATCAATCAATCAATCAAATCAATGAATGCCTACTGAGGCTATGCTGCTGTTAAGTTATTGTGGCTCAATGTGCCATTTTTTTATTTTATTTTAATGTACTATTATTTAATATATATATATTATTGTTTTAGTTGCTTAAGAGATATTCCTGGCTCTGAATTTGCTCATTGCTATTTTTATGTTTTTGTGCATTATTTGTTGCCGTAATCAGGTTACTCATCAGTTACTCAGTACTTGAGTAGTTTTTTCACAACATACTTTTTACTTTTACTCAAGTAAATATTTGGGTGACTACCCCTTACTTTTACTTGAGTAATAAATCTCTAAAGTAACAGTACTCTTACTTGAGTACAATTTCTGGCTACTCTACCCACCTATGCTTATGTGCTAATCAGACATGTTTGGTCACGGCATGACTGCCAGCTAATCGATGCTAACATGCTATTTAGGCTAGCTGTATGTACATTTGTAGCTATATTTGCATACAGCCTTTCCCTCCAACCACATTTAATGCCAAACAAACACTTACCAATCGACTGATTTAAGTTGCTCCAGTGGTCAAAAGATGCAATCGTTGGTTGGAAGGCGATCGCCGAATAGCTTCAATAGCTATTCGCGCAATAGCTTCAGTTTCTTCTTCAATTTCGTTTTTGCTATCTGCCTCCACACTCCAACCATCCGTTTCAATACATGCGTAGTCTGTTGAATCGTTTAAGCCACTGAAATCTGAGTCTGAATCCGAGCTAATGTCGCTATATCTTGCTGTTCTATCTTCCATGTATGTTTGTATTGGCATCATTATGTGACGTCACAGGAAAATGGACGGGTGTATTTACAGATAGCAAAAATCAGGCACTTTAAAGCCTTTTTTTGGGATATTCCATGATGGGTAAAATTTTGAAAAGAACTTCGAAAAATAAAATAAGCCACTGAAAACTGATTTTTATTTGTTTTAACCCTTCTGAAATTGTGATTATGTTCCCCTTTAAAGTCGCTGCCTTTAGCGTTCTCTACAACCTGTCATCACGTCCTCTTTTCCTCCATACAAACAGCGTGCCGGCCAAGTCACATAATATATGCGGCTTATTCACACACACACACACAAGTGAATGCAACGCATACTTGGTCGACAGCCATACAGGTCACCCTGAGGGTGGCCTTATAAACAACTTTAACACTGTTACAAATATGCGCCACACTGTGAACCCGCACCAAACAACAATGACAAACACATTTCGGGGGAACAACTGCACCGTAACACAACACAAACACAACAGAACCTACACCCAGAAGCCCTTGCAGCACTAACTATTACGGGATGCTACTATATACACCCCCACTACCACCAAACCCCGCCACCCCAACCCCGCCCACCTAATTTTTTTATTTTCAAATTTATTAGCCTGTGAAAAAAAATAATGTGGATATTTACCTCAGAAAGCTGCAAATGTATAAGACATTACACTTCTTATTTAAATTTTATTTAATATACCATTGATGTTTTTTTCGTTTGTTTTTTGAAAGTTGATTTTGCACTATTAAGTTATGTAAGTGTTGCTTGTTCCATACGCAGTGTTAAAGCAAATCAGTGTAGCAAACGGAGCAATAATTAACGTTTTATTCATGCACTTTCTCTTGCTACTTCAAGGCTTGAATGTTTGATTCATTCATTATTGTTTTTTTTTCAAATGTATTATTAGCCTGTGGAAAAAGTGTATTTTGATATTTACCTCAGAAGGCTGCAAATAGAAAAAAGGCATTAGATTTTTATTTGAAATTCAATTTGGTATGCCATTGATGTTTGTTAATTATTATTATTATTATTATTTGAAACTGGATTTTGCATGTCACTATAAAGTTTTATAAGCCTTGCTTGTTCGATATTCAATGCAAAACTTGTGTGGGTCCCTATTAAAAGGTTCATTTGTTCAACTTTGGCCCGCGGCTTTGTTCAGTTTTTAATTTTGGCCCACTCTGTATTTGAGTTTGACACCCCTGATGTATACCTTGTAGCAGTTCCTAATTGGGTCGGTTCATGAAGATCACTAAGATTTTGGACTACACTGGTACTGGTATTTCTTTTATCCAGCTGACTGTCGTCATTATGACATACGGTCACATTCCGTTCAAGTGTCGCTCCTATGCACGGATAGATGATAATTGTCTTGGAATGGTCACAAATAAGGACACAGCACCACACGTCATGTCTAGCATTAAAAGATTACAGTTGGTACAAAATACGGCTGCTAGACCTTTGACAAGAACAAGAAAGTTTGATCACATTACGCCTATACTGGCTCACCTGCACTGGCTTCCTGTGCACTTAAGATGTGACTTTAAGGTTTCACTACTTACAGTACGTATAAAATACTTCACGGTCTAGTTACAGCCTATCTTGCCGATTGTATTGTACCATATGTCCCAGCAAGAAATCTGCGTTCAAAGAACTCCGGTTTATTAGTGATTCCCAGAGACCAAAAAAAGTCTGCGGGCAATAGAGCGCTTTCTATTCGGGCTCCAGTACTCTGGAATGCCCTCAGTAGAAGCATTTAAGTACCATCTTAAAACTAATTTGTATACTCTAGCCTTTAAATAGATCCCCTTTTTGGACCAGTTGATCTGCCGTTTCTTTTCTTTTCTCCTCTGTCCCCCTCTCCCGTGTGTGTGTGTGTGTTTTTTCAGTGATGTACACCGTGTGAACATTTTTTTTTACATTCAAGTACCCCCTAATCAGAGCAAAGTATTTTTGGTTGAAAAAAAAACAAATAAAGAAGTAATATATAGCACTATGTCATCAGTTTCTGATTTATTAAATTGTATAACAGTGCAAAATATTGCTCATTTGTATTGGTCTCTCTTGAACTAATTGGAAAAAAAGATATAAAAATAACTAACAAACTTGTTGAAAAATAAACAAGTGAGTCCATCATAAATAAACATTTCTACTCATTGAAGTAATCATCAACTTAAAGTGCCCTCATTGGGGATTGTAATAGAGATCCATCTGGATTCATGAACTTAATTCTAAACATTTCTTCACAGAAAAAAAAATCTTTAACATCAATATTTATGGAACTTGTCCACAATTTTTTTTAGCTGTAACACTGAATATTGCATTGTTGCATTTATTTTCAACTATTTCAATTATTTGATGAATATATTTATAAAGGATTTCGGAATTGTTGCTCATTTTAGAATATTAAAAAAAATCTCACGTACCCCCTGGCAAACCTTCAAGTACCCACAGGGTTACGCGCACCCCCATTTGAGAACCACTGCTCTAGCCTTTAAATAGACCCCCTTTTTAGACAAGTTGATCTGCCGTTTGTTTTCTTTTCTCCTCTGCCCCCCTCTCCCTTGTGGAAGGGGCGGGGGGGACACAGGTCCGGTGGCCATGGATGAAGTGCTGGCCCTCCAGAGTCTGGACCCGGGGTGGACTGCTCGCCTGTGCATCAGTTGGGGACATCTTTGCGCTGCTGACCCGTCTCCGCTTGGGATGGTCTCCTGCTGGCCCTACTATGGACTGGACTCTCACTATTATGTTAGATCCGCTATGGACTGGACTCCCACTATTATTTTAGATCCACTATGGAATGGACTCCCACTATTATGTTAGATCCACTATGGACTGGACTCTCACTATTATGTTGGATCCACTATGGACTGGACTCTCACTATTATGTTAGATCCACTATTGACTGGACTCCCACTATTATGTTAGATCCACTATGGTACTTGACTCCCACTATTATGTTAGAGCCACTCTGGACTCTCACACTATTATGTTAGATCCACAATGGACTGGACTCTCACTATTATGTTAGATCCACTATGGACTGGACTCCCACTATTATGTTAGCGCCACTATGGACTGGACTCTCACACTATTATGTTAGATCCACTATGGACTGGACTCTCACACTATTATGTTAGATCCACAATGGACTGGACTCTCACTATGATGTTGGATCCACTATAGACTGGACTTTCACTATTATGTTAGATCCACTATGGACTGGACTCCCACTATTATGTTAGATCCACTATGGACTGGACTCTTACTGTTATGTTGGACCCACTATGGACTGGACTTTCACTATTATGTTAGATCCACTATGGAATGGACTCTTACTGTTATGTTGGACCCACTATGGACTGGACTCTTACTATTATGTTAGATCCACTATGGACTGGATTCTCAGTCTCCTGCTGGCTCCACTATGGACTGGACTCTCACTATTATGTTAGATCCACTATGGACTGGACTTTCACACTATTATGTTAGATCCACTATGGACTGGACTCTCACTATTATGTTGGATCCACTATGGACTAGACTTTCACAATATTATGTTAGACCCACTCGACGTCCATTGCTTTCGGTTTCCCCTGGGGGGTGGGTTTCCCACATATGCGGTCCTCTCCAAGGTTTCTCATAGTCATTCACATCGACGTCCCACTGGGGTCAGTTTTTCCTTGTACCGCGAATGTTGTTGCGGCTTCTGCAGCCCTTTGAGACACTTGTGATTTAGGGCTATATAAATAAACATTGACTGATTGACACACAAGTTTGTACGACTCTTATTCGTACTACACACTTCATCAACCATCCACTATGCAATCCAGTAATCCACAGGCCAATATTTATCCACTATTATTTAAACTGTTATTAGAAGGGCAAGCAGTACAAAATGGATGCAGGGTGTAAACATAGTGAATAGAAACTGCGTGGTCTTTACAAGACGATGACATAACTGCATCGCACCTTGCACATGCAAACATAGTCGACTTGTATGAAACAGAAAAAGCAGGCGTTGATAAAATACTTCCCTGCTGTGAGATGTTATATCATGATGTTGCTGCTGCACAACCTCTTGTGCTAGTAAAAATGCAAATAAAAAATGCAATTTTTCACTTTACACAAATTACATATAGTACCAGTTAGTACCGGTACTGATTAGGAATATTGATACTGGTAATGAAAAAACCCTAACGATATACATCACTATTGCCAATTCATTCCTTACTATGCTGATTACAAACGCAGATCTCCTCTTGTATTTTTTTTCTATTCCCCCAGCTAAAAAGCTGGAAGCCAATTGTGTGTTTTCATACACTGCACTGCAAAAAGTCAGTGTTCACAAACAAGAAAAAAAAATACGAAAAGTAGGGGTATTTTATTTGAACTAAGCAAAATTATCTGCCAATAGAACAAGAAAATTTGGCTCGTAAAGACTTTCCAAAACAAGTAAAATTAGCTAACCTCAATGAACCCAAAGATACATTAAAATAAGTATATTCTCACTAATAACAAGTGCACTCCCTGGGGGATAAAGTACTTTCTATTCTATTCTATTCTATTCTATATGGATAAGTATTTTCTATTGTTTCATTGAAAATAAAACAGCAAAGTCCATTTGGCTGTCATCTGTTTTAATATGACACACAATTGTGTCAAAGTCATGATTTTCTTTTCATGCTTGAAATAAGAATTTATTACTTAAAAAAATGAGTTTTATACTTGTGAGTGTTGATGACACAGCTTTGCAACATTTGATATTTTACTTTCAAGCATTTTTCACTCAATATAGGTCATCAAATCTCAGCAACAATCTGTAATATCTTACTGAGATCATTTAGGACCAAAACCCTTAAAACAAGTACTACACTCTAAAATAAACTCTGCTTAGTGAGCAGAATTATCTTATCAGACAGAAAATAAGCAGATATGACCCTTATTTGAGATATTTAATCCTACGTAGATTTCAGTTTTTGCAGTGTTTGGAGCTGTGCCACTAAGTTAATAATAATCACCTACATTACGACAAACCACATTTCTTAATATCTTAGGTAACATTATCACAGATGGATGGGGGTAAACATGTTACACACTGAGTAGACTGACCATACGTCCTCTTTTCCCCGGACATGTCCTCTTTTGCGGGGTTGTCCGGGCGGGGTTTCTTAAATGCCTCAAATGTCCGGCGTTTTGAGTCAGGGTTGCGTGTATTTTCATTGTATGCACAGAGTTGAAAGGGGGTTTACAAAAATAAAATTAAATTGGAAAGGTGTGCGCACGCAGTTATAATTGTGAGGGAGTGGCAGAGATAGAGAGAGCGCGAGAACGATGAGGTGGATTTAAGAGTTAATCAAGGCATACTTGACCAACAGGCATACAGGTCACACTGAGGGTGGCCGTATAAACAAATTTAACACTGTTAAAAATATGCGCCACACTGTGAACCCACACCAGAAAAGAATGACAAACACATTTCGGGGGAACAACTGCACCGTAACGCAACATAAACACAACAGAGCGTTCACCCAGAAGCCCTTGCAGCAGTAACTATTCCAGGACGCTACAATATCAATTAATCAATGTTTATTTATATAGCCCCAAATCACAAATGTCTCAAAGGACTGCACAAATCATTACGACTACAACATCCTTGGAAGAACCCACAAAAGGGCAAGGAAAACTCACACCCAGTGGGCAGGGAGAATTTACATCCAGTGGGACGCCAGTGACAATGCTGACTATGAGAAACCTTGGAGAGGACCTCAGATGTGGGCAACCCCCCCCCTCCCCTCTTGGGGACCGAAAGCAATGGATGTCGAGCGGGTCTAACATGTTGCTGTGAAAGTTCAATCCATAGTGGCTCCAACACAGCAGCGAGAGTTCAGTTCAAAGTGGATCCAAGACAGCAGCGAGAGTCCCGTCCACAGGAGACCATCTCAAGCGGAGGCGGATCAGCAGCGTAGAGATGTCCCCAATCGATACAGGCGAGCGGTCCATCCTGGGTCCCGACGAGCGGTCCATCCTGGGTCTCGACTCTGGACAGCCAGTACTTCATCCATGGTCATCGGACCGGACCCCCTCCACAAGGGAGGGGGGGACATAGGAGAAAGAAAAGAAGCGGCAGATCAACTGGTCTGAAAAGGAGGTCTATTTAAAGGCTAGAGTATACAGATGAGTTTTAAGGTGAGACTTAAATGCTTCTACTGAGGTAGCATCTCAAACTGTTACCGGGAGGGCATTCCAGAGTACTGGAGCCCGAACGGAAAATGCTCTATAGCCCGCAGACTTTTTTTGGGCTCTAGGAATCACTAATATACACCCCCGCTACCACCAAACCCCACCAACCCAACCCCGCCCACCTCGCCCATATTTCGGGAGAACATCCGCACCGTAACACAACATAAACACAAGACAACAAATACTCAGAACCCCTTGCAACACTGACTCTTCCGGGATGCTACAATATACAACCCTGGTTACGTCACATCAAATATTCCACTTTGAAAAATATTTTTAGTGGAAGATTTTGCATATTTTGTGTGTTTGCCATAAAAAAAATAGTTTTGTTTGACAAAAAGGGGCGGAAAACAAACAAAAAACATAAAGAAAACTAAAACATTTTGTAAGGAGGAATAGATCTGAAGTTAATGTAGACTCCAGATGTTTAAGGGTTAAACGGCGTGGTGCAGTGGAAGAGTGGCCGTGCGCAACCCGAGGGTCCCTGGTTCAATCCCCACCTAGTACCAACCTCGTCACGTCCGTTGTGTCCTTGACACTTCACCCTTGCTCCTGATGGGTGCTGGTTAACGCCTTGCATGGCAGCTCCCTCCATCAGTGTGTGAATGTGTGTGTGAATGGGTAAATGTGGAAGTAGTGTCAAAGCGCTTTGAGTACCTTGAAGGTAGAAAAGCGCTATACAAGTACAACCCATTTACCATTTAAATATAAAATGTATGTATGCCCTGCTACACCATTATCATAATTTCAAATTCCTAGCACCAACACTGCTGTCAACAAAGGAGAAAAAATGCTTTATTTAAATAAATATATTATTTATAAAGCAAGTTCAAATATCATTGGGAAATTTTCACCTAGTTCCGGCCTTGACGCGCTGCCCGCCTTGGCACGCATATACATGTCCTCTTTTTGGGATTTCACAATATGGTCAGCTTAACACTGAGAGAAAGCCAGAGCAGGCATGCTAATTGCTGGGCTAGCCGCTAAGATAGCTAGAAAAAAACATAAGAATTAGGTTTGAGTTTATTTCATGCTAAGTAAACTTTAAAAAGTGTAAATGTCATTGCGTTGCAGAAGAAAGGAAATCAACAAGTACATTAATAAGAGTCTATGTTCCCATCCTCACCAATGGTCATGAGTTTAGGTCATGACCGAAAGGATAAGATCACGGGTACAAGCGGCCGAAATGAGTTTCCTCCACCGGTTGCCAGGGCTCTCCCTTAGAGATAGGGTGAGAAGCTCTGCCATCCGAGAGGAGCTCAAAGTAAAGCCACTGCTCCTCCACATCGAGAGGAGCCAGATGAAGTGGCTCAGGATGCCACCTAGAGAGGTGTTTAGGGCACGTCCAACCGGTAGGAGGCCACGGGAAAGACCCAGGACACGTTGGGAAGACTATGTCTCCCGGCTGGCCTGGGAACGCCTTGGGATCTCCCGGGAAGAGCTAGACGAAGTGGTTTGGGAGAGGGAAGTCTGGGCTTCCCCGCTTAGGCTGCTGCCCCCGCGACTCGACCTCGGATAAGCGGAAAAAGATGGATGGATTAATAAGAGTCTGGAGGGAGGCTAACATAACAACAACTGTCAGTGTGTCAGCATTGTTGCGGCCAAAAGTCCACAATGTCACGACGGGGTTTTCGCAGCTTACTGACTCGTTCTCCCAGGAATGCAGACGGACCACTCCGAACATGGCGTACAAGTAAAAATATGACGTATTCCTCAAAATATCAAACGAGTCCAAAAACAACAGAAAAACGAGCCAAAAGCACAGCGTGCTGATCGCATTTTGAGCTATCGCTATCCCTTAGCATAGACTATGGACAAGGAATATTTATGAAATGCATGAAACAAACAAGACTTACATAGCAAGGCGTGAAGCAAACAACTAGAATTAAGGCAAAACTCACGTAACAGGTGCAAAAAGCACCTGTTACATGATTGTTTGATTTTTTTGGCAGCATGGTGGAGGCAGGGTTAGTGCGTCTGCTTCCCAATACGAATGTCTTGAGTAGTCGTGAGTTCAATCCCGGGCTCGGGATCTTTCTGTGTGGAGTTCGCATGTCCTCTCCGTGACTGCGTGGGTTCCCTCCAGGTACTCCGGCTTCCTCCCACCTCCAAAGACATGCACCTGGGGATAGGTGGATTGGCAACACTAAATTGGCCCTAGTGTGTGAATGTGAGTGTGAATGTTTTCTGTCTATCTGTGTTGGCCCTGCGATGAGGTGGCGACTTGTCCAGGGTGTACCTCGCCTTCCGCCCAGCTGAGATAGGCACCAGCGCCCCCCGCGATCCCAAAGGAAATAGGCGGTAGGGAATGGATGGATGTTTGATTTTTGGACATACAACTTTTTAGCATTAACATACAAACTGTAGATGTCCTTACATCCATTATGTAAGTCAACCATATAAGACATATTCCAGAGAGATGCTCAGTTCCCGATGCTGTTCTGTATATGCTTGAATCTTCTCAGTCAGATCATAACCAAGAGTGGCTTCCCTGATTTACCTTCAAGAATACACAACAATGCCATCAAAATAGAAGTGTGGGCCAACGATATCCAGGCGAGGGACGATTATCACAACTGAAGAGGTTGAACTACCTGAGGGCAACACACAGAGTTACAGGACATCTACCTGGGGATCCCACAGGCCAAAATAAACCACAGGCCTCTGGAACAGATAAACAAAGCAACAAGTGAGTGTCATAGACACTATACAAGAGAAATCAACAGGCCAGGAATACATCAATAATATGAGCCCCAGGGACCACGTGCTGAGTGAATGCCTCAAGCAACGAAAACCCAGTAAGGAACAGAAACCAGGCCAGCTGTCATGGCAAGAAAGAAGCCAATGCTTGGCATGTACCACTAAGACATTGAAGAAGAAGACAAAACCTCAAGAAAACATACAAATATCAAGAAAACATACCAGTGGCTAGAAAAGTCTAGACTGAAAGACAACACAGAAGCACTAATCATGGAAGTGCAAGAACAGGCCCGAAACACAAGGCCAACCACATGAGACAATACACCAAGTGCAGGCTGTGCAAAGAAGCCCCAGAGATAGTGCCGCGCATCACAACAGAGTGTAAGATGCTGACAGACTAGGCAAACACGGACCACCTTAACCAGTTAGCAAGCATAGTGTACCGCAAGATATGTACCATGTACTTTTTCATATGGACTGGAGGTCCCAGAAACAAGATGGCACAATTGAGAACAATCTGACCAGGATCCAGTGGGACTTCCAGACTGACAAAATGGTGAAAGCCAACCAGCCTGCTTTGAGTTAGGAAAAGTTCATGCGAGATCATTAAATATGCAGGTCACTTGATACGTAGAAGGTTGTGGCACCGAGTTGAGATCTTGGTCAACTTTAAACTCAGCACGCTACCAATTTGATAATATATGTCTCTCAAACTGATGCTATTGGTTTTGTGCCAAAACCACAGGCAATTGCTGTAATGGTGCACTGGAATGATCCAGACGCAAGAAATGCATGTTGCAAACATATTTTTCAAACACATATATTAATAATAAGATCGGACTGACACATGAGCTCAGTAACTACAGATTGTCGCAAGTTAAAACTGTACTGTGCAAAAAAAAAAAAAAAAGGGCCATTTATCAACAACACCCAGAAACGCTGCCAGCTTCACTGGGCCCGAGCTTATCTAACATGGACTGTTACAAAGTGGAAAAGGGTTGTGTAATCTGTTGTTTTTGGAAACTGTTGTGTCGTTGTGTCCTTCGGACCAAAGAGGAAAATAACCACCTGGATCGTTTGTTTTTTTTGTCCTGTCCAGCTTCTCAGGCAAATCATATAGTTGATGTAGATGCCCGTATCGGCTTTTCAGATTTACTTTACAAAAAGAAGTGTATGATTCTTCTCTTGTTCCCTTATTTAAATTTTTTACTAAATGTAATCATATTATCATTTGGTACAGCCAGGCTGGAGCAGGAGGGGATGGAAAGAGAAAAAAAGTAAGACAGAGGGGGAAATTGTGGGGATAAGAGGGGGATTAGACGGAGAGACACAAACAACAACAGCAAACACAACATTAACAACAAAAACAACAACAATAGAACATCACCAGCACATACGATATGTACAAATGATCGTAAAAGTGATAGCAAAGAAGCAGTTAGCGAAATAATTAATGATATAGAAATGACAATAAGCATTTTTACACTACAACTGGAGCAATACAAATACCAATAGAAAAAGCGCTATTGATCATGAGCATTACCAATAGTTTACCTCTATCATCAACAATACATTTGTTCAAATGCAACAATACATATACATAATGATAACTAGAGATTAAAAAAAAAATGAATACAAAAAAATGGAGGGGAAGAGAGAGAGGCAACCTATATTAAGCTTGGATTGTTAAAGGCGCAACGTTCAAAAGCAAGTATCTGTGATATTATGGAGGTGTATTAGTGCCCAAAGCATGTTTAACTTACACATCTCTGAAGGCCCCATTAATGATGAAAGGTACATTCAGGTTTTGGTGCAATATATGTTGCCATCCAAGCAATGTTATCATGGACGCCCCTGCTTATTTCAGCAAGACGATGCCAAGCCATGTGTTACAACAGCGTGGCTTAATAGTAAAAGAGTGCGGGTATTACACTGGCCTGCCTGTAGTCTAGACCTGTCTTCCGTTGAAAATGTGTGGCGCATTATGAAGCCTAAATTACCACAACGGAGACCTTAATGTACATCAAGCAAGAAAAGCTTGAAACATTGGTCTCTTCTGTTCCCAAATGTTTACTGACTGTTGTTAAAAGGAAAGGCCATGTAACACAGTGGTAATAATGCCCCTGTGCCAACTTGTTTGCAATGTGTTGCTGCCATTAAATTCTAAGTCAATAACAATTTGCAAAAAAAAAAAAAAAGTTTCTCTATTCCAACATTAAATATCCTGTCTTTGCAGTCAATTCAAGTACATATAAGTTTAAAAGGATTTGCTAATCATTTTATTCAGTTTTTTATTAACGAATTACACAGCGTGTCAACTTCACTGGTCTTGGGTTTTGTAAACACACTGCAGGATTGCTTCTAAAATGCCAGTAAAAAGTGGTACCTGTCTGCTGCATGTTTGAAAAAACATAGCAAAACATCAGAGGCAGGAGCATGATAACATGATTGTGCAGTAAATGATTGTGTCTGTAATGTACATGCAAAAACCTCATTTGAACAAGGCAGTTTGCACTTTTAAAAACAGTAAAACACACAACCTGCCCAGGAATAGTACATACAATGTTATTGTTTGCACGTGCTATTTATCACATGGTAATTGTATCTTAGTAGATCAGGCATCAGGTGGTTTAGGTCTCTCATTAAAGTTGAGTCAGTTTTGAAACAGATGAAAGTTTGATGACAGAATTAAATGTGTTTAACCTTCATGAGTAAAAAATATGGCATAATAATGTTATTTCGTCTGTCACATTTTCTACAGACCCACTTAGAAATGTTGTTCTAAGTGGGTCTAAGGCAGTGGTTCTTAACCTTGTTGGAGGTACCAAACCCCACCAGTTTCATACGCGCATTACTCCGACCCTTTTTAACTGAAAAATAAAATGTTGGTTTTTTTAATTCAAGAAAAAGTCATGTTTTTTTTTTTAATTCAAGAAAAAGTCATATGTTTTTTTACTGAACCGTGCATGAACATCACCTTGTTTAAAGAACAAAACCAACACAGTGCATGAACTCCCTACAAATTACACACCTTACACACATTACCATGAATTGATGAACGTGGACCCCGACTTAAACAAGTTGAAAAACGTATTCGAGTGTTACCATTTAGTGCTCAATTGTACGGAATATGTACTCCATCCATCCATTTTCTACCGCTTATTCCCTTTGGGGTTTCGGGGGGCGCTGGTGCCTATCTCAGCTACAATCGGGCGGAAGGCGGTGTACAACCTGGACAAGTCGCCACCTCATCGCAGGGAACATGTACTGTACTTTGTAAACTGTACTGTTTCATATAATGTATTCTCTTCCTTTGCAATCTGCGAGTAAAAGTTTCCAATCCATCAATCAAACAACCTGCAAATCAGATGGAAAATTAGAGGGAACATTGTTTGGGGGTATCCATAATACGCTGATAGGGAGAAGTTTTTATTTACACGATAAGTCGGATGTGTCTTTACCTCCGTGGCAAAGGCTGCACCGAACCCCTGAGGCCGACTCACCGAACCCCTAGGGTTGGATCGAACCCAGGTTAAGAACCACTGATCTAAGGGGACAGCGTGGCGGAGTTGGTTCCTGGGTCAATCCTTGCCTTCTACCAACCTCGTCATGTCCGTTGTGTTCTTGAGCAAGACACTTCACCCTCTCTCCTGATGGGTTGCGGTTAGGGTCTTGCATGACAGCTCCCATCATCAGTGTGTGTGACTGGGTGAATGTGGAAATCGGGTCAAAGCACTTTGAGTACCTTGAAGGTAGGAAAGCGCTATAGAAGTATAACCCATTTACCATTTCATTTCAGAACCAGATGCGCCTTTTACGAACGGCCAGCTAGGGCAGTGGTTCTCAACCTTTTTTCAGTGATGTACCCCCTGTGAACTTTTTTTTTAATTCAAGTACCCCCTAATCAGAGCAAAGCATTTTTGGTTGAAAAAAGGAGATAAAGAAGTAAAATACAGCACTGTGTCATCAGTTTCTGATTTATTAAATTGTATAACAGTGCAAAATATTGCTCATTTGTAGTGGTCTTTCTTGAACTATTTGGAAAAAAAGATATAAAAATAACTAACAAACTTGTTGAAAAATAAACAAGTGAGTCCATTATAAATAAAACATTCTACACATAGAAGTAATCATCAACTTAAAGTGCCCTCTTTGGTGATTGTAATAGAGATGCATTTGGAATTATGAACTTAATTCTAAACATTTCTTCACCCAAAAAATATCTTTCACATCATTATTTATGGAACATGTCCACAAAAAATCTAGCTGTCAACGCTGAATATTGCATTGTTGTACTTTTTTCACAGTTTATTAACTTACATTCATATTTTGTTGAAATATTATTCAATAAATATATTTATAAAGGATTTTTGAATTGCTGCTATTTTTAGAATATTTAAAAAAAAAATCTCACGTACCCCTTGGTATCCCTTCAAGTACCCCCAGGGGTACGCCTACCCCCATTTGTGAACCACTGAGCTAGGGTAACGACGGGATTAGAGGGTCTCCTTCTCCATATGTAAAGTCCAAGTCAGTTTCATTTAGTAACTCAACAGAATCTGTGTCAATTAAAAATATTTTTGCTCATCTACCAGCAGTCTTCACCAGCTGTCTTGCGAGCATGCTAACATATAAAACTAAAATTCATGAATATGGTGACTTAGCTCTATTGTGTTAACTGCACGTTAGCTTATAGCTTTAGAGTTTCGTACGTATACACTTACATATTCTTCTTATTGATATATTTGCAGGTAACCTAAGAGGGATTTAAATATCCTGAATGGGTATTGCATTTTGATATTGGAATTGTTTGAATCGGTTTAAAAATGTGCAAGTATAGTTAGTGGACAAAAGTGCGGAAAGATGCTGCACAATTGAACACATTAACACAATGAAATTATCTTTTTTATGTATTTTCCTATTCTTAATTGTCGTTAAAAAAAACATTTTCTGTAACTAAATTCAATGAAAAACATTCATTCATGGAATATACTGTAAAGCATGATTGTAGAATACACAAATATTAGTAATAAATATTTCATGAAATTAAATTCCATCCATTTTTCATCCATTTTCTACCGCTTTCTCCCTTACGGGGTCGCGGGGGGCGCTGGCGCCTATCTCAGCTACAATCGGGCGGAAGGCGGGGTACACCCTGGACAATTCGCCACCTAATCGCAGGGCCAACACAGATAGACAGACAACATTCACACTCACATTCACACACTAGGGCCAATTTAGTGTTGCCAATCAACCTATCCCCAGGTGCATGTCTTTGAAATTAAATTCTACTTCCAATATTTCAAATTGGAATTGCAATCCATACAACAACAAAAAAATCCCTAGTAAAGAAAAAATGGAAAAAACGGACCAAAAAGATGTTGTGATGGAAGTGTGTTGTTGTATCCTGCGTCAGAAAGACCAGATGAAATGAATCAATATGGTTTTATAAATAACCGCAGCATACAACACCACACTGTTCTTCCCTATGGACCACTCTTGTCTTTAAATAGCAACTTCTGGTTTACAGTGTCGAAATATGAGAAAATATCTGTTTTTGGTCCGTTTGTTGTCATTTCTGTTGGCAGCGGATTTTTATTTCTGTTATATACAAATTTAGAAATATATTTTTTCGTCTAGTTATTACTGATCGGCACAAAAAAGAACATTTTTTTCAATGTTATCTTTTTTTATTTAGCTCAACATGAAATTAAACTCATCAAACAAAAATTAAATGACCAAATGATACGCTAATCTATATTCAAATTTATTTCAAATGTATGTAACAGCATGGTGGAACAAGTGATAGTGCATGTCCAGCACCCCCCGCGACCCCAAAAAAGGGACAAGCAGTAGAAAATGGATGGATGTGTCATGTCTCGTGATCATGTTTTCGTTTAGTTATCAATCAATCAATCAATCAATGTTTATTTATATAGCCCTAAATCACAAATGTCTCAAATGACTGTACAAACCACTATGACTACGACATCCTCGGAAGAACCCACATAAGGGCAAGGAAAACTCACACCCAGTGGGACGCCAGTGACAATGAGGACTATGAGAACCTTGGAGAGGACCTCATATGTGGGCATTTTGTACCAACTGTAATCTTTTAATGCTACACATGGGGAGACCCGAAAATAATACGTTACAGTAATCGAGACGAGACGTAACAAACGCATGGATAATGATCTCCGCGTCGTTAGTGCACAAAATGGAGCGAATTTTAGCGATATTACGGAGATGAAAGAAGGCCGTTTTAGTAACGCTTTTAATGTGTGACTCGAAGTAGAGAGTTGGGTCGAAGATAATACCCAGATTCTTTATAGAGTCGCCCAGTTTCATTATTTGGTTGTCAAATGTTACAGTTGTATTATTAAATAGAGGTCGGTGTCTAGCAGGACCGATAATCAGCATTTCCGTTTTTTTGGCGTTGAGTTGCAAAAAGTTAGCGGACATCCATTGTTTAATTTCATTAAGACACGCCTACAGCTGACTACAGTCCGGCGTGTTGGTCCGCTTTGGGGGCATGTAGAGTTGGGTGTCATCAGCATAACAGTGAAAGCTAACACCGTATTTGCGTATGACGTCACCCAGCAGCAGCATGTAGATGCTGAAGAGTGCAGGGCCAAGGACTGAACCCTGGGGAACTCCACACGTTACCGAGGTAACACTGTTATGGGAGACGCACTGCACCCTGTCAGTAAGATAAGAGTTAAACCAAGACAGGGCTAAGTCTGACATACCAATTTGTGTTTTGATATGCTCTAATAAAATATTATGTTATGTTCTGTTACTTCAGGACTCCGTTAGATCCTGTTTTTTCACTCCCTTGTTTTGTCACCATGGCGACCCATTAGTTTTCACCTGTCCACATGAGACTCACGCACCTGTTGTCAATCATGACATATCTATTTAAGCCTGGTTTTTCAGTTGGTCGGGCTAGCTTCATTGATTGTTACATGCTCGGTGCACTCTGTTTCATGCCATGTTTACTTCTTCATGCACTTTTCATAGTTCATGCTGCTCTGCTCTGCTCTCTCCTCACCGTAAGTGTTTTTACAGTCATAACGTGGACTTTGGTGCGGGTTTCGGCGTGGATAGTTTTCCCAAGATGCAAAAGAAGGTGACGGGACATGGCCTAAAGGTAAATACATGGTTTTAATTTTAATTCAAAAGCTACAAACAAACGGCGCTCACAGTGGAGCCACAAAAGTTAACGCAGGGAACAAAACTAACACTAAGGCAGAACTATGGACATAAAACAAAAACACTTACGGTGACGAGAGCGGAGCAGCATGAACTATGAAAATTGCATGAAGCAGTAAACATGGCATGAAACAGAGTGAACCGAGCATGTAACAATCAATGATGCCAGCACGACCAACTAAAAAAAACAGGCTTAAATAGATATGTCTCGTGAGGACAGGTGGAAAGTAATGTGTCGCCATGGTAACAGAACATAACTAAACAAAACAAGATCACAAAACATGGCAGGATGTATGAAACTGAATTAGGATTTGAGAGGTATTCTCAGTTAAATTTGGAATTTTGCACACGTTGGGTTGGCATGATATCCTATATATCTGCATAATGTAAAGCCCGAGGGAGGATCTTTCTGTTCCTCTGAGTCCAATTATAGCATGTGTGCTGTGTGAGCTCCAGCAACCCTTTTCTCTTCTTTTCCTTACTCCAGCTCATTTAAAGACGGACACGCACATTGGCCGGACATTAATGATCACTTCAGAGACAAACTGCATACTTTGATGGTAGGTAGGTAGGACTTTATTGTCATTGCACAAGTATAACAAAACTTTGTTTTCAGCACAAACCCGTTCAAGATAAGACAAACAAACAGTTTACAGGGTTACAGAACAGGAATGCTGATGGGTCGCCTCGGGGCACCCCGTAAAAGATGGGGAAAAGGTAAAACGCTGGGGAAAAAGATGAGTAAAAAAAGTACAATCTAGATTGGGCTCCTAAGGGGCCTAGTCTAGAGTCGAAGAAAAAAAACCTCCATGCAATGCACACCTAAACACGATACATGTAATCACGACAAACTCGCAACAGAGGGGCGGGGAGTTGGGGTCCTGGAAGAGGAAAAAGCGGTGGTGAAAGTGTGGGGTGGGGGTGGGGAGCGTGTGCGTGTATGCCCAATTGTCTTGGATGTGATGATGTAATGTTTTTTTAGACTGAGACGGATCTGCAAAAGTTCGACTCCAGGTGTCGTTGAGGAGGGAGGAAGGTGTGTTTTTCAGAACAGCCCGGTCCTGTTTCCACAGCGTCAAGGCCATTCGAGGGAGTCAAATCATAGATTAGGATGTTTGTTTTCCGTGAGCAGACAAAACAATCACTTGTCTATTTTATTCGTCCATGTCGTGTGCTCTCTTACCTATGTACTTAGATGGTTCGCTTTGGGTGCGGTAAATATGTGGCACTATTGAACGACTGTGAATCACATCATCAAGTGTTTAACTATTAACACCTTTTGGCACAATCCAACATGATAGCGTGGGATCAGAAGTCTGCATTTAGAGTCAAATTACAATATAAGCTTTGTATAGTTGGGAAATATTGATGATGAAGAAAAAAATGGACACACTGTGAGAGAGATTAACACATTTGATGACACATATACAGTATATCTGTGCTTGCCATCAAAAGTTTCTCCACCACATCATAAATCACGTTTTGCTTGGGGATCAAATACTTATGAAATTCAAATGAATTACTTGGTGAAAACCAGGGGTCGGCAAACAAAAATGATGAAAGAGCCAAATTGGACCCAAAATTAAAAATTTTATATTTCTAATGCCGGAAAAAATCGAAATCCTTGTATAAGTGTTATAAGGAAGGCAACACATGATGTAAGTGTCTATTTCAGCTATAATAGCCTACTATTAAAGGCTGATGCAAATCTTCATTGACAGAAATGTTGTATTATAATTTTCATTCTACACATTTTTGCAACATTGTAAATCATTAGGAAAACAAAGGCTTCTTAGAGGGTGAGATAAATTCTGGAAATTACTGTCTCAGAATGGCCACAGGTATAGATGTGTGTGTCCAAGTTAAAAGAAACGGCAGGCTGTCTCCTTCTAATGGATTAATTACAATCTTTGCAAGCTGGGTAACGTTTGCTGTGGTCTGGAACAACATGGCACACAAACAACTATGAAAAATGCAGCCTATATTACATACAGATAATGTGTCATGAGACATGCAAATATAAATTAAATACACAGAGGACATACCTAAAGGAAATTAAATCAGCTCAAATATACCAACAAACAAGGCATCATGATGCAATACAGCTAGCCTAAATAGCATGTTAGTATTGATTAGCTTGCGGGTCATGGATTGGCCAAATATGCCTGATAAGAACTCCAGCGAATCAATAAAATCAACAAAGCTCACTTTTTGTGCATTCATGCACAGCATAAAAAAATTGGTGGACAAAATGAGGTAGAAGGGAATTAGTAGGTCAAAACAGTGCTTGACAAATACTCTCAGCAGTGAAGTATGTTTAATAAAAACAGTGGGATCTTTTTCCATTCTCACTCATCTTTGAACAAGCTACAGGGAGCCACTAGGGCGGCGCTAAAGAGCCGCGGGTTGCTGACCCCCTGCGTAAAAATTACTCACACGTAATGTTTTTTCCTAGGTTTTTTTCGATATTCTCTATATTTGTATCCAATCCAATTCTTTTTATCACTATTAGCAACAAAACTGTTTCAAGTGGCTGCTCATAAAACAAAAATATAAAAATAACACAACTAAAAGCATTTAAAAAAAACAATATTTACAATAATAAAATGAATAAATGAATATGATGGTATACAAATAAAATGCAGAATGTACAAAGGCAGCAGATCTACAGTAATCACGGCCACCTTGCGTTACATGCCATTGTCACAGCCTTCTTCAGCTCTTCCAATTATGCAGGGATACAGTAGGTTAATGATGTGAAGACTCTTCTTCGGCATTGTAATGCCGGTGTGGTTTTCCCGTGGATGCGTCGAAGCAGAACACAGCATAGGTAAGATAAAGGGTATTTAATAACAAAAGTCTATGAACAAAAATACTGGTGTAAAGAGAAAAAGTAAACAAAAGACGCTAGCGTGAAAGCTAGGATAAAACAAGGAAAACTAGAACTTGGTACGAGGACACAAAAGAGTAAACAAAACATTTAGCATGAAAGCTAGACAATAAAGTGGCTTGGCGTGAGAGCTAGCGAGAAAATACATACGAATGATGAGAGTCGTCACTGATGCGCGTGGGCAAATTAGGATCCGAGAATGAGTAAACAGAAAAGGTGAGCTTAAATAGGAGGGTGAAAATTAGTAGCAGGTGTGCGGGGCGAGACTAACAGGTGGACTGATGTGTAACCATAGTGATGGACAAAAACAGGAAATAAACGGGTCAGACAGAGAATGAAAAAAACAAACACGTGAAGATCTGAGCAGCAGATCGCAACAAATGATGTGCATTTTAATTTTTGATAGTTATTTTAAAGTGGTATTATAGTCCTTTCACCCTCATCTCAATGGATGTTTCCAGGTGTCTCCTTTGAAGCGATCAGAATCTAATTGATACCTTTCTGAGAGTCTCTCGTCATATTAGTACATGTGGCGATCACTGCAAACAAAGTGAACTTATTCCATCATCAGAAGCGTGTAGGAGCAGAAGTACTTAAATTGATGGGAGAATATGCAATTTAGGGTTGCTCCACCCAGAGAATCTAAAGAACAACTGTAATTTTCACAGCTTCTCACAAGCAGTCAAAGACCTGCTTTTAGACCACCAGTCCTGCTTACGTTACCAATACCAGGCAAGTAGTTGACCATCTGATGATACCCTGGCGGGAGTAGTCTGATGGCCATCTGCGTGCCATTTCAATCTTGTAACTTCGCAAACTTGTTTATGTATATCAATGGGGTATATGGCTTTTGAATGATACCCTTAAGGGTATCATCTAGGGGTGTAACGGTACACAAAAAGGTTGTTTCGGTTCGCACCTCGTTTTAGAGGTCACGTTTCGTTTCATTTTCGGTACAGTAAGAAAACAAAAAAATAACAACGGCTTTATCCTTTTAACATTGGAAACAATATAATAATTCTGCCCATGTTAATCCACATTAAACTGCCTCAAATTGTTGCTCGGATTAAATAAAATGACAAAACTTTTATTGCACATATAAAAAGTGCAACATTAAACAGTTTCAAGAAAACTCATAATGCCTAATTTTTTACAGCATTTGGGAAGCCTGTAGTTGATTTTTATTATGTACATGTTATATATTTATCAACATGTGATAGCAAGGACTCTGCCTTTCAAAACTAGGCTGCTACATTACTAATGATTGATGTAACTATAGCTGAAAAAAATAGTACAATAGCAATAGGAGAGACTGTTGATCCCTGAACACCATGGAGTTCATGTAGGCTTAATGATCCACTTACATTGTTATATACACTATCAGAGACAGAAACTCTTCATTTAACATAAGGTCCTTTTTTGCTGCTTCAACACAGCTCAATCAACACTGTCCGTAACACACACACACACACACACTGCAAAATGAGCTAACGTTACGCAAAAACCTAATTAGCCTTCACCTCAAGCCAAACTGCGAGTGAGCTGAGTGTTCTGTTTCTAGAACGTTAACGGGCTCATAGTGATGATACTATTAGTTGACTGGGAAGTGTTTATTATCATTTGGGGAGAGTACGCTGCCTAATTGTCACCTGCTAAACACCAATCTGCTCGACGCTGAAGCGCTGACTACACGCGCTCTGAATACGGACTGCTGACTGACTGTTACCGCTACGGTTGTAACCAATCAGATGGTTGTGTGGGTGGGACAATGCTGGGTGCTGTGTAAGAGACAGAGGCAGAAAGCAGAGCAGCTTTTTAAGACTTTAGCTTAGGCGGCTACTTGTGGAAACTCGTTCGGTACACCTCCGCACTGAACCGAAACCCCCGTACCAAAACGGTTCAATACAAATACACGTACTGTTACACCTTTAATATCATCTGATGGCTACTGCACTGTATGTGGACTTTGATAAAAACTGCTGCCCTTTATAAACTTCTGCACTTTAAATGAATTTGCTAAAATACTATAACTTGACCACTCACTGATTTGTAATTCACATACCCTCTATGTATTGTACTTGTATTCTAAATTGTTTATCATTATGTAATTTTAATATTTTTGTGTATTTCAAATCCTGAGTGATTTTATAAAAATGACTACAGGTGGAAATTAGCATGGTGCTAAATCTGGTGCAGCTATCTTCTTAATGTAACTGCACATTGTCCTTCAAATAAACATATACAAACCTGACATGAGGGGGCAGACCATTCCATAGTTTAAGGACCACAGCAGAAAACTCCTTAAAAAATAACTTTTTAGCCTAAACCCCATGTCAGCCATTCCAACCAATCATTTAAGGTTCCCCTCCTTGGATATTTTTTTACAAAGGTTTTGCAACGTCTATTTCTTAAATCTCCAGCTTTTAGCTCTGTGAGTTCGAAGAGGAAGTGACTTCAGAATGAACGCGCCATAACTCGGAGGTAGCCACTCGAAATATGATCATGCAGACATGCCCGTGTTTCTCTATCTTCTACATGTACAGACGCTTGTGGAAATCACACGTCAATACCTTGAGAAAAGGAAACAAGCTATTTTGGATACAACACATCTCAGACAGCAACATAGCAACGTTGAGCGACTGTTTTGGATGAGGCCTGGAAGAACGGCAGCCTGGTGGGATATGTTTGTCAACGAGTGTGGAAGTACCAGAAGAATGGTAACAGAACTTTCGAATGTCCAGGCCAGCTGTGATTCTACTTAGTGAAAAACTTTGTCCATTTGTCGAAAGGGGAGACAACAAGAATGCAGGCTCATGAAATAAGATAGCGTGTGTGTGGGAAGATTACTGAAAACAGCGAATGCATTTGGACTGGCAAAGCAGACTGTATCAGTTATTGTCTGCCATGTATGTCTAGTTTCGTACTCCATAACTACTGTTAAGCCATGAAGTGGTTGCAGCCGTCGAGTACTACCGCCAATTTCAGCCTCAAAGCACAGGCAGGATTGCAAGAATGGACAATGAAGGTGAAGATAAGAGTGAGGAGCATGCTCGCCAAGCCTCCCGATTTACCCGGGAGACTCCCAAATTTCAGTGACCCTCCCGAATTTCTCCCGATTTCGACCCAGACAACAATATTGGGGGTGTGCCTTGAAGGCACTGCCCTTAGCGTCCTCTACTACCTGTCGTCACGTCCGCTTTTCCTCCATACAAACAGCTTGCCGGCACAGTCACATAGTATATGCGGCTTTTCACACACAAAAATGAATGCAAAGCATACTTGGTCAACCGCCATATAGGTCACACTGAGGGTGGCCGTACAAAAAACTTTAAGACGGTTACAAATATGCGCCACACTGTGAACCTGTCATGTCTTTGTGATCATGTTTTGTTTGGTTATGTTCTGTTGGTGTTTTGGACTCTTAGTAGCTGTTTACGCTCCCTTGTTTTTTCACCATGATGACCATTAGCTTCCCCTGTCATGTGTTCACGACTCACACACCTGATTTGTTTGGACTCACGCACCTGTCAATAATCACATCACTATTATTTAAGCCATGGTTGCCAGGTAGTCCGCCTGGCGACATCACTCTTGAGGCACTCTTGATTTACCCCTGACATTATTCATCTCTTGCTCTGCCCATGTCGGATCTCTCTGTCATGTCTTTGTGATCATGTTTTGTTTGGTTATGTTCTGTTGTTTTTTGGGACTCACAGTAGCTGTTTACGCTCCCTTGTTTTTTTCCCCATGATGACCATTAGTTTCACCTGTCATGACTTGGACTTTGGCGCGGTTTGTTTTCCCATGGTGCAAAGCGACTGGACAGGACAAGGCGTGAAGGTAAAGATATGATTTAATTTTAACACTAACAAAGTACACACAAAAAGCGCGCACAGGGCGGGGAAACAAACTTGGCTCAGGAAACAAAAACGTAAACACAGCCTGAACTATGGTCAAAAACAAAAACACTTACGGTGACGAAAACTATGGCATGGACCGAGCAAAAACAAGAGATGAATAATGTCAGCGAGTGCATCAAGAGTGATGTCGCCTGGCAACTATGGCTTAAATAATAGTGACGTGATTATTGACAGGTGTGTGAGTCCTAGCAAATTAGGTGCGTGAGTCGTGAACACTAGATAGGTAAAACTAATAGACGTCATGGTGAAAAAACATCCATCCATCCATCCATCCATTTTCTACCGCTTATTCCCTTTCGGGGTTGCGGGGGGCGCTGGCGCCTATCTCAGCTACAATCGGGCAGAAGGCAGGGTACACCCTGGACAAGTCGCCACCTCATCGAGGGCCAACACAGATAGACAGACAACATTCACGCTCAGATTCACACACTAGGGCCAATTTAGTGTTGCCAATCAACCTATCCCCAGGTGCATGTCTTTGGAAGTGGTAGGAAGCCGGAGTACCCGGAGGGAACCCACGCATTCACAGGGAGAACATGCAAACTCCACACAGAAAGATCCCGAGCCTGGATTTGAACCCAGGACTGCAGGAACTTCGTATTGTGTGGCAGACGCACTAACCCCTCTGCCATCATGAAGCCCGGTGAAAAAACAAGGGAGCGTAAACAGCGACTAAAAGTCCAAAAAAACAAAACAACAGACCATAACCAAACAAAATATGATCACAAAGAAATGACAGAACCCACACCAAACAAAAATAACAAACACATTTCGGGAGAACATCTGCACCGCAGCAAAACATAAACACAACAGAACAAACATCCAGAACCTCTTGCAGCACTAACTCTTACGGGACGCTACAATATACATCCCCCGCTGCCAACAAATCCTGCCCCCAACCCCCTACACCTCAACCCCCCCTTCCTAATCTCCTGAATTCGGAGGTCTCAAGGTTGGCAAGTATGGTGAAGATAGTCCTGACTAGATATCTAGATCCCCAGATTGATTGTTGTAAAATTTTCTTCATCACATTGTTTACTTTCACACGTCCATTGAAGATTTGACAATAGGCTACATTAAAATACTTCACATACCAGACTGCCAGGTAAGGATGCACTTCCAGTTCTGAGGTGACTATGACGCAATACATGCGCGTCTGCCATTTTCAACGCATGTGTACTGGGTCACGTTGCGCCGGCGGACGGAGGGGGAAGGTGGTCTTAAACTATGGTATTGTGTGTGTGGACAGGGATAAGGTTAGGTGGGTTATATCCTGTACAACCTTAGTTTAGAGGCAGCCTTAGGCACCACAAGTTGGAACGGGACCCTGGCCCTCAATGCACAAGCTGCAGCGTTAATTTAAATGTAGTCCGTCCATTTTAAGTTATTCCAGTAATATTCATATGTAATTCATGCGCTCAGGAAGGCAATCAATGGGCGAGAGCAGGAACTCGGCTTCACGCTGACGCCAAGGAAGTCGAGTCGACAACCGGCAGTGGTCCTGGCAGACCTTGACTATGCGGATGACATCAGTCTGCTCTCCAACAACGTGGAACAACCACAAGAACTACTACACAGGGTAGAGCTAGAGTGCACCAAGGTTGGCCTTAGGCTAAATGCCAAGAAAACTGAGGTCATGACCTAAAACGTTCCACCAGAACATCAACCTCTGATAACAGCAGGAGGCACTGTGCTGAAAGTAGTTGAGGACTTCAAATACCTGGGCGCATGGGTCAACTCAACTGAGCAAGATCTGAAAGTGAGGAAGGCACTTGTAGAGGGCCCTGAACGGCATGACCAGTGTGTTCTTTTACGCGACAGTTGAGTCTGTTATTCTCTATGGCAGCGAATGCTGGACCCTGAAGCCAACCCTGGAGAAGTCTCTGGATGGATGCTACACTAGGATGCTGCGTGTAGTGCTTGCTTAACATCAACAAGAGTGCGCACGCAACCAACAGAATCCTCCACAAAGGAATACCAAGGTTGAGCGAGAAGATTGCTGTAAGGAGAATGAGAATAGCAGGACACTGCCAAAGGCATCAGGAGCTGCCAGCCAGCAAATTGTTGCTGTGGAAACCAAAACATGAGCATCGGTCAAGAGGACATCCCACACTAACATACGTGGACATACTCAAGAAGCATGCAGGAGCTCAGAGTACCAAGGAACTGGCCAAATGTATGGAGAATCGGTATGACTGGAAGCAACGATGGAAGGCTCGTCTGAGGACGACCTAGAGCATAGGTGTCAAACTCTGGCCCGCGGGCCAAATTTGGCCCGCTGTGTAATTTCATTTGGCCCTTGAGGCAATATCAAATTAACATTAGAGCTCGCCTGCCGGTGCTATACAGCGGTGCCGCTGTAACACCGCATTCACTGATTTTCCGGGAGACTCTCGAATTTCAGTGCCCCTCCCGAAAATCTCCCGGTGCAACCATTCTCCCTAATTCCACCCGGACAACAATATTGGGGGTGTGCCTTAAAGGCATTGCCTTTAGCGTCCCCTACAACCTGTCGTCAAGTCGGTTTTTCCTCCTCACAAACAGTGTGCCGGCCCAGTCACGTAATATATGTGGCTTCTACACACATGTAGGTAAATGCAAGCCCGCATACTTGATCAACAGCATACAGGTCACACTGAAGGTGGCCATATAAACAACTTTAACACTGTTACAAATATGCGCCACACTGTGAACCCACACCAAACAAGAATGACCAACACATTTCGGGAGAACATCCGCACCGTAACACAACATAAACACAACAAAAACTCAACAGAACAAATACCCAGAAGCCCTTGCAGCACTAAGTCTTCCGGTCCACTACAATATATACCCCCCCTCCACGCTACCAACAAACCCCTCCCCCCTAACCCCGCCCACCTGAGCCCCGACATTAACTGACCAGTAAAAAGGCCTGAATGGTTGATTTATTCATTGTTATTTTATTTTCAAATGTATTAGCCTCTGGAAAAAGTTAATGTTGATATTTACCTCAGAAGGTTGCAAATACAAAAGAGGCATTCAATTTTTATTTAAATGTGATTTGATATGCCAGTGATATTTTTTAATTATTATTGTTATTATTATTTGAAACTCAATTTTGCATGTCACTATAAAGTTATATAAGCCTTGCTTGTTCAATATTCAATGAAAAACTTGTTTGGGTCCCTATTAAAAGATTCGTTTGTTCAACCTCGGCCCGCGCCTTTGTTCAGTTTTAAATTTTGGCCCACTCTGTATTTGAGTTTGACATCCCTGACCTAAAGGGAGTAGAGTGCATTACAGTGGTCCAGACCTGATGAGATAAAAGCATGCATGACCTGTTCAAATTGTTTAAAAGATAGATAATATTTTATCTTTGACAAAAGCCAAAGATGATAAAAACCTGATTACATTTACCGTATTTTTCGGACTATAAGTCACAGTTTTTTTCATAGTTTTGCCAGGGGTACGACATATACTCCGGAGCGACTTATGTGTGAAATTATTAACACATTACCGTATAATATCAAATAATATTATTCATCTCATTCGCGGAAGAGACAAGGAAAATGTCAGCAATCGTCACACACACGTCAACCAATAAGAATTCGGCGGGGGAGGGTCATGGCGGAAGTGCATTGTGGGTCATGGAATGCTAACTGCTATATGCTATATGCTACTGCCGTAGCAATTAAAATTAATCATTTCATCGTTGGCGGTAACTTATAAAAACTGAGAAGGGCTGAACAAAAATGGCACCTAAAAGGAAATCATGTACTGCAGATTACAAGCTGGACGTAGTGAAATATGCAGCAGAAAACGACAAGAGAAGGCGGCGCATACCTTTGGAGTTGGCAGAGTTGTTTAGGAGCGACATCGAGGAAGAAGAATTCATCGGATTTATCGATTAGGAGTGACAGATTGTTTGGTAAACGTATAGCATGTTCTATATGTTATAGTTATTTGAATGACTCTTACCATAATATGTTACGTTAACATACCAGGCACCTTCTCAGTTGGTTATTTATGCCTCATATAACGTACACTTATTCAGCCTGTTAACTATTCTAAATCTATTTTAAATTGCCTTTCAAATGTCTATTCTTGGTGTTGGGTTTTATCAAATAAATTTCTCGCAAAAATGCGACTTATACTCCAATGTGACGTATATATGTTTTTTTTCCTTCTTTATTATGCTTTTACGGCCTGTGTGACGTATACTTTGGAGCAATTTATAATCCGAAAAATAAGGTATGTTAAAAGGAAACCTTACAACCAATACATAGTGTTTATGTCTCTGTTGATTTAAAGGACTCATAACACAATTGTATTTTCTACATGTAAAACACTTCCTTGTGGTTTACATAACATGCTTTGGTCAGAACTTTGCATAGATTATTTACAGACCGTCTTCAAGCCGCGATCTGACCATCTCTTCAGAATGTGTCGCTTTGTCTCCACTCTGACTGAGTCTTGTCTCCGTCAGCCATGTTGTAGTTTTTAACGCCTCCATATGGAGTTGAACTACAGTATATACTACTTTGTATTAGAAATAGATAGATAGATGGATAGATAGATAGATAGATAGATAGATAGATAGATAGATAGATAGATAGATAGATAGATAGATAGATAGATAGATAGATAGATAGATAGTACTTTATTGATTCCTTCAGGAGAGTTCCTTCAGGAAAATTAAAATTCCAGCAGCAGTGTAAAGAGTTGAGATCAATTTAAAATAAAAGTAAAAAGTAAATAATGGGGGTTTAAATGGAAACAAAATAGAGAAATATTACAATAAGAATAAAAAATAAAAAGCAACAATGGGAATAAAAATATAACAGTAAAATAAGAATATAACGAGACAAAGAAGGCAGTAGTGACCATGTTATGAAAACGTATTGCACTGTTATTGTTTTGCATCCCCTGTCATCCTAGTACCCCCCGCGCCCCTCCCCAGAGAGGAGTTGTACAGTCTAATGGCGTGTGGGACAAAGGAGTTTTTGAGTCTATTAGTCCTGCACTTGGGATGAAGCAGTCTAGTACTGAACAGGCTCCTCTGGCTACTGATAACGCTATGCAGAGGGTGACTGGCATCATCCAGGATGCTCACTAGTTTTTCCACAGTCCTCTTCTCTGCCACCGTCACCAGTGAATCCAGTTTCATTCCGATTGTAGAACCGGCCCGCCTGATCAGTTTCTCCAGTCTGGAGCTGTCCTTCTTAGATGTACTGCCCCCCCAGCACACTACCATGTAGAACAGAACACTGGCAACCACAGACTGGTAGTACATCCACAGGAGTTTTTTTTACAAATGTTGAAGGAGTGAAGTCTCCTGAGGAAGTACAACATGCTCTGTCCTTTTTTGTACTGGTGGTCCGTGTTAACAGTCCAGTCCAGCTTATTGTCCACCCAAACCCCGAGGTACTTGAATGAGTCCACGGTCTGTACCTCAACACCCTCGATCACAATAGGTTGTGACCGTGGACTCGACCTGCCAAAGTCAATGACCAGCTCCTTGGTCTTTGATGGATTGAGCTGCAAAAGGTGCGTGTGGCACCAGACAACAAAGTCCCTTACCAGATTCCGAAACTCCTCCTCTCAGCCGTGCCTGATGCACCCGACGATGGCTGTGTCATCCGCGTACTTCTGGATGTGACACAGCTCTGAGTTGTAGCAGAAGTCAGCGGTGTACAGGGTGAAGAGAAGAGGGGCCAGCACCGTTCCCTGCGGTGCTCCGGTGCTGCTGATCATAGTCTCAGACGTGATGTCCTTCAGTCTGACGTACTGTGGCCTGTCGGTGAGGTAGTTCGAAATCCAGGCAACCAGGCAGGGGTCCACTCGCATTTTGTAGAGCTTGTCCGGAAGGAGGCCGGGCTGGATGGTATTAAAGGGACTCGAGAAGTCCAGGAACAGGATCCTCACAGTGCATGTATGAGCCAGTCCGCCCCATAACAAGAGGATGGAGAAAAAAATAAAACTTATTAACTACAGCGTCGGACGACAATGGCGGACCACCGCAAAGCTCCTCGGGAAAACGTCACAAATCGGGCCAATTCCAAAAGGCTCATTTCACAGAAATACACAGAAAGGGAATATTGTTGAATACATAGCTCTGCAATGCCTCCATCGTTTGTTATACAGATCCCAAATACATAAAAACAAGTACCAATAGGTAAGAAAATGTGGTCTTGCTTAACATGGCCCCCTTACATTAATCTACATCCCTTATTTAGATTATTTGGCTTTGCCTGCAACAGTCAATGTTTTATGTGTCAATATTTGTCTGAGAGTCCTAATTGTGGAAGCTGTTCTCAAAAGTGAGGGTCAGCAGATTAGGTTGCGCCTGTCAGGTCTGATTAGGGTGATGAAGCAAAACACTGGCAAACACTGCAACCACTTAAGGTGCCAAGAGTTATTGTGTATCAAGGGAATAAATATATCTGCCAGATGGAATTTTAGGATTGTTGCAATAGCCTCATGAGATACCTATCTATATATATATATATATATATATATATATATATATATATATATCATAACAGGACATCATTAAACAACCCAACAGGACATCATAACAGGACATAATCAACGTAACAGGACATCCAATGACATAACAAGACATCAAATAACGTAACAGGCCATCATCAAACGTAACAGGACTTTATCAAACAACGTAACAGACATCATCAAACGTAACCAGACATCATCACTGGTTGGGAGAGTGGCCGTGAGGGTTCCTGTTTCGATCCCCACCTGCTACCAACTTAGTCAGGTTCATTGTGTCCTTGAGCGAGACACTTAATTCACCCTTGCTCCTGATGGGTCGTGGTTAGGGCCTTGCATGGCAGCTCCCGCCATCAGTGTGTGAATGGGTGAATGTGGAAATAGTGTCAAAGCGCTTTGAGTACCTTGAAGGTAGAAAAGCGCTATACAAGTATAACCCATTTACCATTTACCATTTTATATGTTGTGAATAGGTTCTTTTAGTAACATCAGTTAAACTGTGTTATGCTATAGGAATAATGAAATGCCAGTCAAATGTTCCTGCCCGAAACCATCATTCAGAGATCCATCCATTCATTTACTACCGCTTGTCCCTTTCGGGGTTACGGGGGGTGCTGGAGCCTATCTCAGCTGCATTCGGGCGCTACACCCTGGACAAGTCACCACCTCATTACAGGGCCAACAAGAGATAGACAGACAACATTCACACTCACATTCACATACTAAGGCCAATTTAGTGTTGCCAATCAACCTATCCCCAGGTGCATGTCTTTGGAGGTGGGAGGAAGCCGGAGTACCCAGAGAGAACCCACGCATCGTGATTCACAAGACTCCACCACAGCACTGGAAAATTCAATATTTTTGTAATGCTATGGACTTTGTTATCACACCTTACTAAATAAACAGGCTAGTAAATATTGTTGCCTCAGTACTTAAATACTTTTTGTTACAGCTTTAAGTATTTAATAATTTAATCATTGCTATGGGTCACACTCCTGCTGCCTCTCATCCTGCTGTCTGAGTGCACCGCGGGCCACGCCCACGGGCGTTCCCTCTCAGCTGTGGGCGTGCCTCCGCACGGCTGCAAGAAATCAACAATCAACACACCAGCCCATGATGAGCAACCAGCAATCATAAGCCAGCGCGTCTGGAGAACCAGTGCCAGAACGTAGCTTCTTATACCCCGTATAGCAGGGGTCACCAACTTTTTTGAAACCAAGAGCTACTTCTTGGGTACTGATTAATGCGAAGGGCTACCAGTTTGATACACACTTAAATAAATTGCCAGAAATAGCCAATTTGCTCAATTTACCTTTAATAAAATAAATATATATATATATATATGTATAAAAAATGGGTATTTCTGTCTGTCATTGATTGATTGATTGATACTTTTATGAGTAGATTGCAGTACAATTGTACATATTCCGTACAATTGACCACTAAATGGTAACACCTGAATAGGTTTTTCAACATGTTCAAGTCGGGGTCCGTCGTACATTTTTTTTCCTTTTACGGAAGGTTTTTTGTAGAGAATAAATGATGAAAAAAACACTTAATTGAACGGTTTAAAAGAGGAGAAAACATGAAAATTATTCTTGGAACATAGTTTATCTTCAATTTCGACTCTTTAAAATTCAAAATTCAACTGAAAAAAAGGAAGAGAAGAACTAGCTAATTCGAATCTGTTTAAACAATTAGTCATTTTTTCCTGATTAAGATTAATTTTAGAATTTTGATGACATGCTTTAAATAGGTAAAAATCCAATCTGCACTTTTTTAGAATATATAACAAATTGGACCAAGCTTTATTTCTAACAAGACAAATCATTATTTCTTCTAGATTTTCCAGAACAAAAAATCTAAAAGAAATTCAAAAGACTTTGAAATAAGATTTTATATTTGATTCTACAGATGTTGTAGATTTACCAGAATGATTGTTTTGAATTTTAATCATAGTAAGTTTGAAGAAATATTTCAAATATTATATGTCAAAAAAACAGAAGCTAAAATGAAGAATTAAATTAAGATGTATTTATTATTCTTTACAATAATAATAAATAAAAAAAATTGAACATTGATTTGAATTGTCAGGAAAGAAGAGGAAGTAATTTAAAAGGTAAAAAGGTATATGTGTTTAAAAATCCTAAAATCATTTTTAAGGTTGTATTTTTTTCTCTAAAATTGTCTTTCTGAAAGTTATAAGAAGCAAAGTAAAAAAAAAAAAAATGAATTTATTTAAACAAGTGAAGACCAAGTCTTTAAAATATTTTCTTGGATTTTCAAATTGTATTTGAGTTTTGTCTCTCTCAGAATCAAAAATGTCAAGCAAAGCGAGACCAGCTTGCTAGTAAATAAAAAATGAAAAATAAAAATAGAGGCAGCTCACTGGTAAGTGCTGCTATTTGAGCTATTTTTAGAACAGGCCAGCAGGCGACTCATCTGGTCCTTACGGGCTACCTGATGCTCGCGGGCACCACGTTGGTGACCCCTGCCGTATAGTAATCCAACACGTCTCCAGCCTTCTCGCATGAGCATTATCTCTCCTTGTGTTCCCTCCCCGTCGTGTTCACTGTCTCTTGTGTTGTGTCGTCCTCCAGTTTCCCGTCGCCCTTCCTTGTCGTCGAGCAGTGTGTCTCGTCTTCCTAGACCCCCAATGGACTCCCAGGAATTCGACCTCATGACAGCCCACTGACCACAATGCCTCGCTCCTGTCCTTTTTGGACAATCATAGCTACAAAAAACATTTAGTCAAGGTGAAACTTGCAAGGGACAGAATGTAATGTATATTTTCAAGTGTATGTATATTAGTTCTAATAATTAAAAAAAAACAACAACAAAAGAACATTGTGTGTTTAACGTACTTGGCCCCCGAAAAACCTGATTTTGATTCTGATTCTGATTTGAAGTCATTCAAATGTGCACCCAATTCTTGTTTTGAAAAAGACTGTTTAAAATAAAAAATTAAGGGCCTGATCTACGAAACGTTTGCGCGTACTAATATGTGCTAATTTGAGCCAGGGCCCCGAGTTGTGTATGTTTTATCAATTTTGTGAAAAACAATATGTAAATGTCTTTCCCCTCCACACAATAAAATAAGATGTACTACAAACATCTGCATAAGTTTCATGAAGTAATGTAATAATAATGTACAGCAATTTTATTTCATTGGAGGATTTTAATACCTAAAATGTACTTTAATCTGTCGTACTCATGTCGCTGGTGCACTAGACCAGTGGTTCTCAAATGGGGGTACCCTACCCCTGGGGGTACTTGAAGGTATGCCAAGGGGTACGTGAGATTTTTTTTTAATATTCTAAAAATAGCAACAATTCAAAAATCCTTTATGAATATATTTATTGAATAATACTTCAACAAAATATGAATGTAAGTTCATCAACTGTGTAAAAAAATGCAACAGTGCAATATTCAGTGTTGACAGCTAGCTTTTTTGTGGACATGTTACATAAATATTGATGTTAAAAATTTCTTTTTTTGTGAAGAAATGTTTAGAATTAAGTTGATGAATCCAGATGGATCTCTATTACAATCCCCAAAGAGGGCACTTTAAGTTGATGATTACTTCTATGTGTAAAAATATTTTTTTATAATTGAATCACTTGTTTATCCTTCAACAAGTTTTTAGTTATTTTTATATCTTTTTTTCCAAATAGTTCAAGAAAGACCACTACAAAAGTTATACAATTTAATAAATCAGAAACCAGAGGTGGGACCAAGTCATTGTTTTGCAAGTCACAAGTAAGTCTCAAGTCTTTGCCCTCAAGTCTCGAGTCAAGTCTCGAGTCAAGTCTCGAGTCAAGACAGGCAAGTCCCGAGTCAAGTCCAAAGTCAAGACTGGAAAGTCTCAAGTCAAGTCCCAAGTCCTGCATTTTGAGTTTCGAGTCCTTTCAAGTCATTTTAATCACAGACTAATACATTTACACAGATTGTGTATGTTTTTAAAATGCTGTATTTATTTATTAAAACCAAGTGCATTTGAAATTGCAGGAAAAAAAATAGTGCTGACCTTGCAATTCATAATAACACTATTAACCAGTCATTTTAAACATTTAACTCATTGCTTTACAGAATAAACACATTTGGAAAAACAAGTTCAACTGTACTTATTTGTACAAAAGTGTTAACATTGTATTTCCATGTCATATTGCATTGTAGCTTGTTCCACAGCAATTTCTATTCTGGAAATCAATGTCATTGATCTCATCTCATTCTGTTTGTGTGTTTATGTCTGCGTACACATGAAAAACATAACAAATACATGAAAATAACAATGAACAATGTACTGTTTAGATTTCAGGGCCCTATGCAAAAGCAATCTGTACACATATTCTTAATATAGTGTACATTTTAACTGACCTTTATTTGACTATGTTTGTCTTTTTGTACGTTGCTAAAATACGCGGTGCTGCTGACCACCGTATAACCTTACATTACCGTTTGTGATACACTGACTAACGTAACGCTATGTGTAGGTACCTCATGAAACCCTGCTTGAAAAAAATCACTTTACAAAAACTATGAATACGGTAGCAAACTGCAGTGGATGCAACAGATTGTCGTGTTTGCAATGACGTTATAACCAGAGACATCTTATAAGTAGACGCCGCATTGGCTGTTGTGACGTGAGCAATTTGGCCTCCATCTTGAAGTGGTGATGAGGAGCCGGCAAGCAGCCTAAACTGACAGCTGACAGGTAGAAAACAAAGATGCCGGGCGGTGTTCAGCGTTTTCCTGTTAAAATGAACGGAATGTTGAAAATAGGAATTGGGGGATTACTTTTCACAAGTAAGATTTAACATTAACGTACTATTGCCTTCCGCCTGATTGTAGCTGAGATAGGCACCAGTGCCCCCCGCAACCCAAAGGGAATAAGCAGTAGAAAATGGATGGATGGATGGTTGTATTTTGTGAAAAGAATATTACCACAGAGTTGTGAAGGAGCAAAGATCTTCAATATTTGTATGTGAAAATCACAAAGAAATCTTCTGGGGGAGGATGACCCCCCTACAGGTATTTGCTTTACAAACTTTCAGCCCCACCTAAAACAAAATTCACCAGTTGCCAATGATTATGATGCATTCTCATTTTAGGCAAAATATAAGACAATACTTTCTTAACAGTATGTATGTAACCAGGAATAAGTCTTCAAGTAACAATATTCAAATACTAACTTTGTTGGGTACAACAGAATTTAGTTTTATTCTGAATCCAGTCAAACAGATTGGTGGTTTTAGCTGATATAAAAACTTACAGGTTAAAGTTAAAGTACCAATGATTGTCACACACACACTAGGTATGGTGAAATCTGTCTTCCGCATTTGACCCATCCCCTTGTTCACCCCCTGGGAGGTGAGGGGAGCAGTGGGCGCCCGGGAAACATTTTGGGCGATTTAACCCCCAATTCCAACCCTTGATGCTGAGTGCCAAGCAGGGAGGTAATGAGTCCCATTTTTATAGTGTTTGGTATGACTCGGCGTGTTAATATATGTTTATGTTTAAGTATTTGGCAGACGCATTTATCCGAAGCGACATACATAAAAATATACATATAAAACAATCACTGAAAACATGATCATTTATGATCAAGAATGTAATAGAATATCAATACAAAGTGCCAAGACAGAATAAACTCCCTGCTGCTGCAGCATCAGAGATAGTCTATAGGTCCGTAACATACATATATATCTAATGTATTCATACATTGTTTATGCAAAATATATGCATGTATATACATATATACATGCATATGTTTTTTTCCCCTTCTCTGGGATTATATTCCCAGTATTGATCTGGGACGTCTGGTCACTTATAGCATATACAAATATTCTGTTACTGTTAAGCAAACTATGAATGATAAAACACACCCAAACATGTGTCCTTTTATCATAGTTACACATATGACGAAAATCAGTGGTTTTTAGTGAGGTAAGATTAATTAAATGCGCCGACTGTTCATTTCTCCTGCCAAATTAATTGCACTGAGTGGAGCCGATCACCACTCCAAGATGGCGGCTGCGCGTCTCTTCTCCTCAGCGCCAGTAGCAGAAGTGCTCTATACCGCGTCTACTTATAAGATGACTAAGGTTATAACGTTAGCAGTGAGTTTAACTACACAGCAAATAAAAGTCACGTTACTCAGCCAATAAACTTTAGCTTACAATCAAAACTTACCCTTCTTTGTGCATCTTCAAATGTCGAACGAAATTGGAAGTTGTTGCGTCTACATATTCGAACTGCATGTTTTGCTTACGGCAATTAGTTTTTTGTTGACCAAGTCGTAGTTTTTATACCCGAACGAAACCAACTTTGGCATATTTTTTTTCTCAATGGCGCGTTGTTTGAGAATTATTCTTCCTTGGTTTTCCTGCAATTTGATTGGATGAGTGCTGTGGGACCAAAACAACAGTACTAATTTGATTGGCTGTTGCACTGAGAGCATACAAGCTGACGGGAACAACACGCAGACAGACACAAGTACAAAATGAAAGATACGGAGCGCTCCTGAATAACTCTTTAATCTTTGGGTTTCGGGGAAAGTAGCAAGTCATGTCAAGTCAAAAGGCTCAAGTCCAAGTCAAGTCACAAGTCATTGATGTTAAAGTCTAAGTCGAGTTGCAAGTCTTTTTAAATGTGGTCAAGTCGAGTCTAAAGTCATCAAATGTATGACTCGAGTCCGACTCGAGTCCAAGTCATGTGACTCGAGTCCACACCTCTGTCAGAAACTGATGACATAGTGCTTACTTCTTTATCTCTTTTTTTCAACCAAAAATGCTTTACTCTGATTAGGGGGTACTTGAATCAAAAAAATGTTCACAGGGGGTACATCACTAAAAAAAGGTTGAGAACCACTTCCCTATACCTTCTGAGACGGTGTCAAGTGGTCAGCCTCATGCTGTCCTACTTTGGTGCAGTTTCCTGCATGGGTAGTTTTCCCAAGATGCAAAATGACTGGAACGGACATGGCGTGAAGGTGAATACATGATTTAATATTATTACT
The DNA here is from genome assembly GCF_033978795.1 of Nerophis ophidion. Classification (NCBI taxonomy): domain Eukaryota; kingdom Metazoa; phylum Chordata; class Actinopteri; order Syngnathiformes; family Syngnathidae; genus Nerophis; species Nerophis ophidion. The sequence goes on from NC_084635.1 coordinate 21,818,285, forward strand.
ATAAGAGTACCAAACAAAAGGTGTGCACAAGACCGAGGCAAAAATAACTTAGGACATGAAAACATTAACTAAACAGCGCACTAAACTGTGGCTTGAATAACAAAGAAAACTTACGTGGCAAGACAAGAGCAGCGTGAATCAAGCATGAAAATGTTAGTAGATGTCAGGAGTATCGATGACATGAAGTGAGCAGGAGTGATGACGCCAGGACGACCAATAGAAAATGACAGGCTTAAATAGTCTCTTCATGATTGAACACAGGTGTGTGAGTTGCATCTCCACTTTGTGTTTTTGATTAATTCATTTATTGTTATTTCACTGCTACACAAACAGTACAGGCTAAAAATTTGGACACTTTCTCATTCAATGTGTTTTCTTTATTTTCATGACTATTTACATTGTAGATTGTCACTGAAGGCATCAAAACTATGAATGAGCACATGTGGAGTTATGTACTCAACAAAAAAAGGTAAAATAACTGAAACATGTTTTATATTCTAGTTTCTTCCAAATAGCCACCCTTTTGCTCTGATTACTGTTTCGCACACGCTTTTATCTCGATGAGTTTCAAGTGGTTTTTACTTCACTGGTGTGCTTGAAGCTCATCGAGAGAATGCCAAGAGTGTGCAAAGCAGTAATCAGAGCAAAGGGTGGCTATTTTGAAGAAACTAGATGTACCCCGCCTACTGGCCAAATTCAGCTGAGATAGGCGACCCCCCCGCCACCCCAAAAAGGGACAAGCGGTAGAAAATGGATGCATGGATAGAATATAAAACATGTTTAGTTATTTCACCTTTTTTTTTAAGTACATAACTCCATACTGCAAAAAGTCAGTGTTAAAAAAACAATAAAAAATATACAAAAATGAGGGGTATTTTATTTGAACTAAGCAAAATTATCTGCCAATAGAACGAGAAAATTCGGCTTGTCAAGACTTTCATAAACAAGTAAGATTAGCTAACCTCAATGAACTCAAAAATACATTAAAATAAGTATATTCTCACTAATAACAAGTATATTTATTTTGGGTAGAAAAAAAAAGAGACTTTTTTGCTCAATATGTTGAAAAATACCCTTAAATTAAGTAAATGCTAGTGCCATTATGTTGACATAATGATATGCACTCGGCATCATGATTTTCCATTTTTTTTATGCTTGAAGTAAGAAATTTATACTTTAATAAAGTAGTTTTATACTTGTGAGTGTTAATGACACAGCTTTGCATCAGTTGATATTCTAGTTTCAAGCATGTTTTAGTCAAAACCCTTAAAACAAGTAAAACACTAACTTAAAATCTGCTTGGTAAGAATAATTATCTTATCAGACAGAAAATAAGCAAATATCACCTATATTTGAGATATTTAGTCTTACTTAGATTTCAGTTTTCGCAGTGCACATGTGTTCATTCATAGTTTTGATGCCTTCAGTGACAATATACAATGCAAATAGTCAGAAAAATAAAAGAAAATGCTGGTGTGTCCAAACTTTTGGCCTGTACTTTATATACCGGTAACTTAACTGTTTGAAACATTAAATTGCTATCAAAAACTTAGTTTTAAAAAGACTACATGAGTCAGGGAAAGCTAGGTCCTTGGGTGAGTCCCTCACACAATCATAATGACAATGCAAATAAATATTTACCATCGCTATCGATACAGAGTATGCCACTTGGACTTCACAGTAAACTGTGACTTTTTAATAAAAGCAGTCAAAATCACTCTTAACATTACCTTAATGTGGAGATGCGCAGGCTGGAGGCGGATAATCCAGCCAAGCAGAGAGGCGGGGCGTGCCGGGAGCGACGCCACAATAGAGATCAGGTTTGTGGATTGCGCACCCGGACACAATCAATGATAAATGGGTTGTACTTGTATAGCGCTTTTCTACCTTCAAGGTACTCAAAGCGCTTTGACACTACTTCCACATTTACCCATTCACACACACATTCACACACTGATGGAGGGAGCTGCCATGCAAGGCGCTAACTAGCACCCATCAGGAGCAAGGGTGAAGTGTCTTGCTCAGGACACAACGGGCGTGACGAGGTTGGTACTAGGTGGGGATTGAACCATGGACCCTCGGGTTGCGCACGGCCACTCTTCCACTGCACCATGCCGTCTCCTCTCAATGTATACAAGGGGAGAAGGCGGTGGAGAGCCGGGAGCAGTGGATGAAGAGCGAAAGAGACAGAGAGCAAGACACGAGAGACGGAGACGCGGCCGACTGAAGAGCGGACCGGAGTGCGAGAGACGGAGAGCGGGCAGCAGGGGGAGACAGGAGACGGCGCGGAAGAGCGACCCGACCGCAGACAAGCTTAATTGAAAAATAAAGCAAGTCAAACCTGCTCAGAAATGTCCTTCCTTGATGGTCCTGGGAACCCGCACGGCATGAGACTGTCATATTTGGCGCCCAACCCGGAAGTACTATCGGAGGCGAGGTAGGACGATTCCTCTGGGCTCTCGTCGGCGCGTTTACCGAGCTGGCAGCAGGCAGACGGCAGCGGTGCAAGGAGTCCCGCCAACAATTGCGGCTCCTGCAGGTACTGGCGGACCAGGTGGGGGGAGGCGGCGAGTGTCCCCCCCAAAGAAGAGGAGGAAGAAGAAGGGGGAGAAGAGGAGGAAGAGGAATAAGAAGAGGAAGAAGAAGTCAAATAGGACGAAGAAGAAGTCAGAGGACAAAGAAGAAGACAAAGAAAAGGTCAAAGGGGACAAAGAAGAAGAAGAAGAAGAAGAAGACAAAAAAAGTCAAAGAGGACAAAGAAGAAGAAGACAAAGAAAAGGTCAAAGAGGAAGAAGAAGACTAAAAAAAGTCAAAGAGGACAAAGAAGAAGAAGAAGAAGAAGAAGACAGAGAAAAGGTAAAAGAGGACAAAGAAGAAGAAGAAGAAGAAGAAGAGGAGGCGGAGAATGCGGCCGAGCAGAGAGGCGGAGCGTGCCGGGAAAGACGCCACAATAAAGATCAGGTGTGCCGCACGGCATGAGACAGTCACACTTATGTTTGTTCAAAAAACAATATTTAACGACTCAATGTACGCGGTTTAGCGAGTCTACAAAGAGAGATGGTGGATATTTTAACAATTGCAAGTGCACCTTTTTTTTGCAGTCGGTGTCACACATTTTCATGACATTTGGACTACAAAAAACATTAAAATAAACACTTTATTTGGTAAAATGAACTCAGCACTGTAGTTAAAAAATACCCAGCATTTGGGTTGAACATATAAGAGATCTTTCTGGGTTGGATAAAAAAAACCTATCTTGTTGGGTTAAATACCCTGCGTTGGTTTGGTCCAATATCAATCGAAAAATATTTATTTATACAGCCCTAAATCACAGGTGTCTCAAAGGGCTGCACAAGCCACAACGACATCCGCAATACAGAGCCCACATAAGGGCAAGGAAAAACTCACCCCAGTGGGACGTCGATAATAATGACTATGAGAAACCTTGGAGAGGACCGCATAAGTGGGAAATCCCTCCCCACACCCCGCCTTCCAGGGGAGACCGAAAGCAATGGATGTCGAGCGGGTCTAACATGATATTGTTAAAGTCCAGTCCATAGTGGATCCAACAGTTACCCAGCAGCTGGGTAGAAAACTACCCAAATTGGGTAAACTACGCAAATTATGTCGTTTTCTAACCAGCATTTTGTGTAAGGAACCGGCTCCTCTGTGTGCTTACTGTGTATTGGGACTTGTTATTGTCGTCTGTTTGGATTAATTTCCTCCAGATACTACGGCTTCTTCCCACTTCCAAAAACATGCACCTGGGGATAGGTTGATTTGCAACACTAAATTGGCCCCAAGTGTGTGAATGTGAGTGTGAATGTTGTCTGTCTATCTGTGTTGGCCCTTCAATGAGGTGGCGACTTTTCCAGGGTGTACCCCGCCTTCTGCCCGAGTGTAGCCGAGATAGGCACCAGCGACCCCCGCGACCCCAAAGGGAATAAGCGGTAGAAAATGGATGGATGGATGGATGGATGGATGGACAAGAATCTACCCAAAAACTTTTCACAATGGCATCGAAAATAGCGTCTAGATCTGGTGAAACACGCTGTGCCTGTCACTCACTCACATCAAACTCATCAAATCCGTCATTTGTCTGCCCTGTCTGTCTGTCAGTGCTCGATCATTGTTCTTTAAACCTGGCTGTTCTCTGTTCCCATGTAATGATTGTTTATTGGGCACTTCCTAGCTGCACTTATCGCTGTTCCTGTGCACTCCCCTAGCTGCACGTATTTATGTTTAGTTGTTAAATATTATTTTACTTGCCTCCCGCTGATGTCTTTGCATCTCTGGGGTAACGCTCTAAGCACAGCTTCCCGCCACTCGTTACAGAATAATAAAGCCAATGAATGACTTCATTCCGTCAGCCTGGTGATGACCCATGCTGTTGAGCAGAACACCACCATGGGCCACAAGACTGGACTGCTCTGTTCCTCCTCAAGCTCTCTCCCATCCATTCCTTTTGTCTATGGGCCACTCTGGGGATGTCTGCCATTCGCCCCATTAGGGCGGGGCAATGAGTTGCTGTGCTATGGAGGGCGCACAGCTACTTCCTGTGGTGGTGACCTCATCCACGACACCGCTCCCAACTCTTGTTCCTGTTCCAATGAGGTTGTTTACGGTGCCATCGGCATGCCCGCCTGCTGTGGTGACGTCATCGTTAGTGCCGCTACCGGCGCTATGTCCTGCACCTGTGATGTCGTTCACGGTGCTGTCAGGGTGCCCACCTGCTGTGGTGTCATCGTCCGAGATGCCGCGACTGGAGCTACGCCCCGCTCCGATGACAATATCCAAGATGCCGTTGCTCGTTCCTGTTCCAGCAAGGTCATCCAACGACTCTGCGGCCAGGACCCCCTGCCTCCGTGGTATCATCGCCCCATCTCCCTAAATCGTGCTTCCCGCGCTCAACCTCCACTGCGGCACAGGCACACTCGCTTACCTCCACACTAGCTTCGGCGTGCCCGTACTCATCTTCCTTGTCAGTGGCAGAGGTGTGTTCACCTTTCTCAGTAGTAGCAGAGGTGCGCACCCCGCATAAGTCTAACTTGGGGGCGTCCTGCACACCAGCAGCAGCAATGCCTATAGGACTTGTCTGTGGACTCCCCCGGCTGCTGGCTCTACCATCAGAAACTTGTCCGCATCTGTCTTACCAGTTGTGGCGATGTTATTCTTACTATCGACACTTGACTCTTTCCCGCTGGCTTCGGGGACAAATGGCTGTTGTTCCGGCTAAGGGCTGTGGGCGCACTAAGTCCTCCTGCCACAATCCCTTGATTACGGACTTGTATTTTGTCTTTTTTCCCCCTTATACGACTGAAATCTGTTTTGTTTAGTGGACCATCCTGTCATACTGTTTTGGACTTGTGTTTTTTTTTTCCCGTATGTGTGCTGTGTACGTTCCTGTCCAGTGTTCCAGTTTTGGCACTGAGTGCTGGCTCCCACGCCTGTCATTGAATGGCAACCGGGACACACCTGTTCCTGGTTGCCAGCCTCTTTGTCAGTCCTTGTTCATTGTTCTTTGTACGCAGTTGTTCTTTGTTCCCACATGAGTGATTACTTTGTTTTTTGTGCACTTCCTAGCTGCACTTATCGTTGATCCTGTGCACTTCCTAGCTGAACACATTTACATTTATCCATCCATCCATCTTCAACCGCTTATCTGGAATCGGGTGGCGGGACAACAGCTCCAGCAGAGACCCCCAGACTTCCCTCTCCAATTAGCAGCTTCCTCCTGGAGGATCCCGAAGCGTTCCCAGGCCAGAGAGGAGATGTAATCCCCCATCTGGTCCTTGGCCTGCCGCGGGGTCTCCTCCCAGTGGGACGTGCAACGAGGACCTCCCTAGAGAGACGCTCGTGAGGCATCCGCACGAGATGCCTGAACCACCTAAGCTGGCTCCTTTCCAAGCGAAGGAGCAGCGACTCTACTCCGAGTCTCTCTTGGGTGACTGAACTTCTCAACCTATCTCTAAGGGAGATGCCAGCCACCCTTCTGAGAAAACTCATTTCGGTCGCTTGTATCCGCAATCTTACTCTTTCGGTCATGACCCACATTAGATAACCATAGTTGAGAGTAGGAATGTAGACCGAGAGCTTTGCCTTCTGGCCCAGCTCTCATTTCGTCACAACAGTGCGGCAGAGAGACTGCAATACTGCCCAGCTGCTACGATTTTCCGTCTGATTTCCTTCTCCATCTTTCCCTCACTCGTGAACAAGACATTACGATATTTACGTTTAGTAATTGAATAATATTTTACCGACCTCCTGGCTGCAGTCGTTGCATATCAGGGGTCAAGCATGGATTCCGTTACAATTAGATTACTAAAAAAAATCTGCCCATGTTGCCAAATGTGTACCCCCTGCGACCGAATCAAATATACAAATGTGTCATGTCATCTCTTTATGATGACATGATGGTCTTAACCTATGTCTCTGCTCCAGGACCGCCATTGCAGAGTCGATTAAATTCACCTCCATCACAACCACCAATTTATTTTCCTCACCACACACCTCCGTTTGTCCTTGACCGTCATCTCCATCCCTCTACTTCACACCATCCCTCTTTCCCTCTGTTTGTCTGGTTGTCTTTTGCCTCTTGTCTCATCACATCTTTCTCCCCTCCTATATTTTCATCCATCACATTTTTCCTCTCAGTTGGTTTCCTCATATTTCCCCAAGGATTCTCTTGTCAGCCTGTCTTGTGTTTTTTCTCTACGGATGATGGGTTTGGAGTGGCGGATACTGGAGTATAATACTTACAAAAAAAAACAAAAAAAAGTGTTGGATGACATTGGCTCCTGTTCGGCGATAGATTCCAATAACCTCGACAAAGATATTACCAAACCCCGTTTCCATATGAGTTGGGAAATTGTGTTTGATGTAAATACAAACGGAATACAATGATTTGCAAATCATTTTCAACCCATATTCAGTTGAATATGCTACAAAGACAACATATTTAATGTTCAAACTGATAAATTTTTTTTTTTTTGCAAATAATCATTAACTTGAATATCCATAATATCATCAAAAGGTTCAGAGAATCTGGAGAAATCACTCCACGTATGCGGCATGACCGGAAACCAACGTTGAATGACCGTGACCTTCAATCCCTCACTGTATCCAAAACTGACATCAATCTCTAAAGGATATCACCACGTGGGTTCAGGAACACTTAAAAAAAAACACTGTCACTAAATACAGTTGTTCGCTACATCTGTAAATGCAAGTTAAAGCTCTACCATGCAAAGCGAAAACCATTTATCAACAATATCCAGAAACGCTGCCGGCTTCTCTGGGCCCGAGATCATCAAAGTGTTCTGTGGTCTGACGAGTCCACATTTCACATTCGTTTCTGGAAATATTCAACATTGTGTCATCCGGACCAAAGGGGAAGCGAACCATCCAGACTGTTATCGACGCAAAGTTCAAAAGCCAGCATCTGTGATGGTATGGGGGTGCATTAGTGCCCAAGGCATGGGTAACTTACACCTCTGTGAAGGCACCATTAATGCTGAAAGGTACATACAGGATTTGGAACAACATATGCTGCCATCTAAGCGCCGTCTTTTTCATGGACACCCCTGCTTATTTCAGCACGACAATGCCAAGCCCAATTCAGCACGTATTACAACAGCGTGGCTTCGTCAAAAAAGAGTGAGGGTACGTTCCTGGCCCGCCTGCAGTCCAGACCTGTCTCCCATCGAAGTGTGTGTGTGCGCATTATGAATACGACAGTGGAGTTTCCTCAGTTCCCAAACGTTTATTGAGTGTTGTTAAAAGAAAAGGTGATGTAACACAGTGGTGAACATGCCCTTTCCCAACTACTTTGACACATGTTGCAGCCATGAAATTCTAAGTTAATTATTATTTGAAAAAAATAAAAATAAAGTTAATCAGTTTGAACATCAAATATCTTGTCTTTGTAGTGCATTCAATTGAATATTGGTTGAAAAGGATTTGCAAATCATTAATCAATAATCACTTCCCCAACTTGACCCAATACTCAAAACACCTCTGTTGATCTAATTCTAACCAACGCTCCCCATAAGTACACTGGTACTGGCGTGTTTGTCAATGACTTGAGTGATCATTGTACAATTGCAGCTGTAAGAAACTGCAAGCTACCAAAATCAAAACCCATTATTACATGCAAAAGAGATATTAAAAATGTTTGCCTCCCAGCTTTTATATACGACTTAGCTGCCTTTGAGTGGAACAGAGTTGCTTTAATTGATGATATTGAGATAGCGTTAAAATACTTTTGTAACGAATTTCAACGTATAGTCAATAAACATGCTCCCTTTCGAAAATTTAGAGTTAAAGGTCGAAATAATCCCTGGTTTACCGCTGCAATTGGAAACCTTCTCAAAGAGAGAGATGTTGCTTGGGCCAGGGCTCGAAAATCAAAGACAGAGGTTGACTGGTTTAGCTTTCGCCAGCTTAGAAATAAATGTACTTCGCTTGTTAAGAGAGCCAAGTCTGATTTTTACCTGCATGAATGCAAAAAACATATAAATGACTCCAAAAAGTTTTGGCAAACCATAAAAGCTTCTTTAAATCATGTGAAAACAAATGACTTTCCATGTCCTTTGATTACTCAATCTGGTACTTTGTCTGGTAAGACAACTATATCAAATTGTTTTAATGAGTATTTTATTTCTGCTGGATTTTTGTTTGAGTCGTTGAATCCTCAATCGTCAAATGTTGGTTTAACTAATGTTAATATCCCAAATACACCACAGGCTGTAATTAGACGCAGCACCTGCACTTTTGACTTCACACCTGTATCAGTATCTGAGGTATACAATGCACTAAAGAGCCTGGACACAACTAAAGCAGCAGGACCTGACCAAATTGAACCCTTTTTCTTAAAATTGGCTGCTGATTTTATTGCTAAGCCTCTCTCGCATATTTTTAACCTCAGTCTAACAAGTAAAAGCATTCCAAAAATCGGAAAATCAGCCTTTGTTCTTCCCCTGCTAAAAGGGGGTGAACCCACAAATATAAATAATTACAGACCAATTTCTAAATTATGCATTTTAGCAAAATTGTTTGAGAAAATCATCAGTAACCAGCTAAATTATTTTTTAGAATTAAACAATATTTTATCCCCATTTCAATCTGGTTTTAGAAAACAGCAGAGCACTATTACAGCTGCTCTTAAGGTCCTCAATGATTTAATCAAGGCTGTGGACGGCAAAAAATACTGTGTCGCCCTTTTTATTGATTTGTCAAAAGCATTTGACACAGTAGACCACAGTCTGCTCATTGAAGCTCTCCATCACGTTGGATTATCTAAAAATGCAGCTGCTTGGTTCACAGACTATCTTTCCAGCAGAACACAACGTGCACAGGTGGCTGGGAGAACCTCTTCATTATTGGACATTACCAAAGGAGTTCCACAAGGCTCAGTGCTGGGGCCCATTTTATTTTCTATCTACTTAAATAATCTTTGCAATAATCTGTCAAATGCAATGTACCATTTTTATGCAGACGACACCATTATTTATTGCTGTTCAACCTCCATCACTCAGGCTTTTGAGTTTTTACAAGCTGCTTTTGATGTCATCCAGGCTCGCTTATTTGATCTTAAATTGGTTTTAAATACAGATAAAAGCAAGGTAATGGTTTTCTCTCATTCAAGGGTGCTACTGGAAAATATTCCAAATATTGTAACATCAAATGGAAACCCTATAGAGCAGGTCTTAAATTACAAGTACTTGGGTTTTACTCTTGATCAGGAGCTTTCATTTAAAGCCCATATTAACACTTTGGTCTCCAAGCTTAGGGTAAAGCTTGGTTTCCTTATTAGAAATAAAAACTGCTTCTCTCTTAAAGTCAGAAAGAAATTGGTGACAGCGACTATTTTGCCCGTAATTGATTATGGAGACATGCTTTATTTTAGTGCTTCATCTAAATGCCTCCAGTCCTTGGACACTGTTTTTCACTCAGCACTAAGATTTGTTACTGGCTGTCGTAGTCTCACCCACCACTGTCAACTGTATATGAAGTCAGACTTATCCTCATTGAGTGCACGCAGATACACACATTGGCTGACCATCATTTATAAAGCTCTTTTAGGTTTAATACCTCTATACTTGTGTACTTTGTTACAAAGAAAAAACAGCTCTTATGCGTTACGTTCTAACAATTTGTACGTTTTAACTGTTCCCCATGTACGAACTGAATTTGGCAAAAGAGCTTTTGGGATTGCTGCCCCTATGGCATGGAATGCATTGCAGACGAAACTGAAACTCACTGAACTAATTCCATTTGGAGCATTCCGTTCTGTCCTGAGGGACAGAGAGCAAGAGACTTTTGCTCAGTGCCTGTGTTTTTAAAAGGTGTAAATCTTTATTGTTTTACAGTTCTCTTTTATGTATTTTAAAATGTATGCCTTAATGTATTACTTTTTTGAAACTGCTCTGTGACATGTGCTGTTGACCTCTTGGCCAGGTCACCCTTGTGAAAGAGATCTTGATCTCAATGGCTTTCTTATCTGGTTAAATAAAGGTTCTAATCATTGTATTCCGTTTATATTTACATCTAACACAATTTCCCAACTCATATGGAAATGGGGTTTGTACTATCTTCGATACTAATCTTTTTTGAGTATGAATATTCAATATTCAAGGCAGGTGACATCGTCAAACTCCTCATTGGTGAATGAATCCCTGCATTACATAGTAAGGGAAATAAGTATGTCATTACTTGCTGATTTCTCTCGCAGCAAACTTATATGACAGTGACCGCGTTGGTAGACTGGCCCTGCCTGCAACTTGAGGGTTCTTAGTTCGATCCCCGGCTTCTCCAATCCTAGTCACGCTTGTGTCCTTGGGCAAGACAACCTTGCTCCTGATGGGTCGTGCATGGTTAGGGCCTTTGCACGGCCTGGCGGCTCCCGCCATCAGTGTGTGACTGGGTGAATGTGGAAATAGTGTCAAAGCGCTTTGATTACCCTGAAGGTAGAAAAGCTCTATACAAGTATAACCCACTTACCATTTAGTACAGTTCATATGTGACACAGTGAAATGATTAAAGACACATCCAAATAGAAATAGGGGGATTCATGCGCACCACATGCCTCAGTGTAGGAATCATGTCCATTGATTGGCAAATGCAATGTGCAGCGATAATGTGTTTAATTGTCGAATTGTCTTTATGCAACACACCTCGCACACTGACACGTTTGGAGCAAAACATTTTTTTAAGAAATATACAACTTTATTGCCGTTATTTGTCAGTGGGGGCGGCTTAACAGCTTAAAGGCGTTGGATTGGTGAGATATTTACATTCTGTAAGTATTCATCTTTACGCTTGGTGAGAGATTTAGCGCTCACATTTAGATTTGAATTTAAGATTTAGGTTTACATTTACCATTTAGGTTTAAATTAAACAATTAGGTTTAGATTTGACATTTAGCACTCACATTTAGGATTTAGTTTTAGATTTGCATTTAGTGCTCACATTTAGATAGAGGTTTGGATTTAGCATATAGGTGTCACGGCCAGGGCGCATCGGAATGCACCGGCTTCAGCACCTCGGCCACCTCCTCAGCTGCCCTCCTCGTCTCCGGCTTTGATGACGTCTGCTGCTTCCACACCTCAGACAATGTCTGCTGCTGTTTTCAAGCCTCTGACGTCATCCTCTTTGCTTCCAACGTCTCTTCCTCTCTTTCTGATTTCCCCTCCGTGTTTCATTGTCGTGTCGTTTCGATCCTATTGCAGACCTTCGTTCCCGTGTTTGACATTGCTGTGTGTCTCGTCATTCCTCGTCGTCGTTCCCCGGCTTCCCGGACTGCCTCTTGGATCTCGACCTCCCGCTTGGACACAAACTTCTCTCGCCCCTGCACTTCCTCGTCTCTTGTTCAACACTTGGTAAAACACACTTCAGCTGACCACACACATAGTCTTACGTTATAAAGTAGACACTCTTAGATTTTGTCACACTCCATTTCTTTAGTTTATTAAATAGTATTGTTTATTATTATTTATATATATATATATATATATATATATATATATATATATATATATATATATATTGACTATAGGCTTCAAGGTGGAAGAGGGGTTAGTGCGTCTGCCTAACAATACGCAGGTCCTGAGTAGTCCTGGGTTCAGTTCCAGGCTTGGGATCTTTCTGTGTGGAGTTTGCATGTTCTCCCTATGAATGTGTGGGTTCCCTCCGGGTAATTCCGGCTTCCTCCCACTTCCAAAGACATGCACCTGGGGATAGGTTGATTGGCGACACTAGATTGGCCCTAGCGTGTGAATGTGAGTGTGAATGTTGTCTGTCTATCTGTGTTGGCCCTGCGATGAGCTGGCAACGTGTCCAGGGTGTACCCTGCCTTCTGCCCGATTGTAGCTGAGATAGGCACCAGCGACCCCAAAGGGAATAAGCGGTAGAAAATGGAAGGATGGATATTAACTATACATATACAAACCCCGTTTCCATATGAGTTGGGAAATTGTGTTAGATGTAAATATAAACGAAATATAATGATTTGCAAATAATTTGCAACCCATATTCATTTGAATGCACAACAAGACAAGATATTTGATGTTCAAACTCATAAACTTAATTTTTTTTTGCAAATAATAATTAACTTAGAATTTCATGGCTGCAACATGTGCCAAAGTATTTGGGAAAGGGCATGTTCACCAATGTGTTACATCAACTTTTCTTTTAACAACACTCAATAAACGTTTGGGAACTGAGGAAACTAATTGTTGAAGCTTTGAAAGTGGAATTATTTCCCATTTTTGTTTTATGTAGAGTTTCAGACGTTCAACAGTCCGGGGTCTCTATGCTGTCGTATTTTACGCTTCATAATGCGCCACACATTTTCGATGGGAGACAGGTCTGGACTGCAGGCGGGCCAGGAAAGTACCCACACTCTTTTACTACAAAACCATGCTGTTTTAACACTTGTCTTGCTGAAATAAGCAGGGGCGTCCATGATAACGTTGCTTGGATGACAACATATGTTGCTCCAGAACCTGTATGGACCTTTCAGCATTAATGGTGTCTTCACAGATGTGTAAGTTACCCATGCCTTGGGTACTAATGCACCCCCATACCATCACAGATGCTGGCTTTTGAACTTTGCGCCTATGATAACTGGAATGGTTATTTTCCTCTTTGTTCTACAGGACACAACGTCGTCTGTTTCCAAATAAAATTTGAAATGTGGACTTGTCAGACCACAGAACACCTTTCCACTTTGCATCTGTACATATTAGGGGAGCTCGGGCCCAGCCAAGCCGGCGGCGTCTCAGGATATTGTTGATAAATGGGTTTGGCTCTGCATGATTGATTGATTGATTGATTGATACTTTTATTAGTAGTTTGCACAGTACAGTACATATTCCGTACAATTGACCACTAAATGGTAACACCCGAATAAGTTTTTCAACTTGTTTAAGTCGGGGTCCACGTTAATCAATTCATGATAGAGCTTTAACTTGCACTTACAGATGTAGAGACCAACTGTAGTTACTGAAAGTGGTTTTATGAAGTGTTCCTGAGCCCATATGGTGATATCCTTTATGCACTGATGTCGGTTTTTGATGCAGTACCGCCTGAGGGATCAAAGGTCTGTAATATCATCGCTTACAAGCAGTGATTTCTCCAGATTCTCTGAACTTTTTGATGATTTTACGGACCGTAGATGGTAAAATCCCTAAATTCCTTGCAATAGCTGGTTGAAAAATGTTATTCTAAAACTGTTCGACAATTTGCTTTCAAAGAGGTGACCCTCACCCCATCCTTGTTTGTGAATTACTTAGCATTTCATGGAAGCTGCTTTTATACCCAATCATGGCACCCACATGTTCCCAATTAGCCTGCACACCTGTGGGATGTTCCAAATACGTGTTTGATGAGCATTTCTCAGATTTATCAGTATTTACAGCCACCTTTCCCAACTTCTTTGTCACATGTTTCTGCTGGCATCAAATTCTAAAGTTAATGATTATTTGCACAACATTTTTTTTTTATCAGTTTGAATATCAAATATGTTGTCTTTGTAGCATATTCAACTGAATATGGGTTGAAAATGATTTGCAAATCATTGTATTTCGTTTATATTTACATCTAACACAATTTGCCAACTCATAGTGAAACAAGGTTTGTAGCTTGTTGTATGCTTGCATGTTCGAAATAAACTCAAACTTGAATTAATTTCATTCGTTTTGTTTTACATGTTTTCAAGGTACCAACTGTGTCAGAGTCACAGAAGCAATTCATCTATTAAAGTCATATCCCGAGGTACCACTGTGGTTATTTACAAAACTATTTAAAAAAATTTGAATATTTATTTTATTTTTATTTTTTTTGCTTGTGAAAGTCAGGCCCCCTGCTGAAGGAGACAAACACACCACCCATCTTTGAGGTGCACAAAGAGACAACTGAAACCTGATTAAAAAAACGAGGACATGGAGGCACCAACAGCTTCATCATCCTCCGCTAACAGGATTATAGCCTCTTGTGCAAAGTCACATTGACGAAATATGGAAACTTTGCACACATGCTGAGCTGTGCCTCCCATTTTAATTAATCAGAAAGCGGGGGAAAATATGCCCAGCAGCATGAGGTACATAAGCTAAACTTACAAATCCAATTAGCAAACATAATGCATGTTTTTTTCTAGGTCAGTTCTTGCTGCTATTTGGCACTTATCACCTTAGCTTCATCTCCCAGTCTTTAGTGGCAAGTCTTTCATACCTTCCATACCTATAATTAGCCACCCTGTAGGTTGGGAGCCATATTATTGCATTTGCCACTAAATACTATTTTAATTACCTTCTTATTTGTCTTAAACCATTTTTTCATTCAGCACACACCTTTTACTGAACCGTTCATATCCTATATAAAAAAACATGTTTACAAGCGATTTTACAAACCCTGTTTCCATATGAGTTGGGAAATTGTTTTAGATGTAAATATAAACAGAATACAATGATTTGCAAATCATTTTCAACCCATATTCAGTTGAATATGCTGCAAAGACAACATATTTGATGTTCAAACTGATATTTTTTTTTTTTGCAAATAATCATTAACTTTAAATTTTGATGCCAGCAACACGTGACAAAGAAGTTGGGAAAGGTGGCAATAAATACTGACAAAGTTGAGGAATGTTCATCAAACGCTTATTTGGAACATCCCACAGGTGTGCAGGCTAATTAGGAACAGGTGGGTGCCATGATTGGGTAAAATAACAGCTTCCCTATCACAAGAAAGGTACACCCCTTTGTCCACAACTGCGTGAGCAAATAGTCAAACAGTTTAAGAACAATGTTTCTCAAAGTGCAATTGCAAGAAATTTAGGGTTTTCAACATCTACAGTCCAAAATATCATCAAAAGGTTCAGAGAATCTGGAGAAATCACTCCACGTAAGCGGCATGGCCAAAAACCAACATTGAATGACTGTGATCTTCGATCCGTCAGACGACACTGTATCAAAAACCGACATCAATCTCTAAAGGATATCACCACATGGGCTCAGAAACACTTCAGAAAAATACTGTCACTAAATACAGTTGGTCGCTACATCTTTAAGTGCAAGTTAAAGCTCTACTATGCAAAACAAAAGCCATTTATCAACAACATCCAGAAACGCCGCCGGCTTCTCTGGGCCCGAGATCATCCAACATGGACTGATGCAAAGTGGGAAAGTGTTCTGTGGTCTGACAAGTCCACATTTCAAATTGTTTTTGGAAATATTCGACATCGTGTCATCCGGACCAAAGGGGAAGCAAACCATCCAGACTGTTATCGACGCAAAGTTTAAAAGCCAGCATCTGTGATGGTATGGGGGTGCATTAGTGCCCAAGGCTTGGGTAACTTACACATCTGTGAAGGCACCATAATGCAGAAAGGTACATACAGGTTTTGGAACAACTTGTGCAGCCATCTAAACGTGGTCTTTTTCATGGACGCCCCTGCTTATCTCAGCAAGACAAAGCCAAGCTACATTCAGCACGTGTTAAAACAGCGTCGCTTCGTAAAAAAAAAAGTGCGGGTACTTTCGTGGCCCGCCTGCAATCCAGACCTGTCTCCCATCGAAAATGTGTGGCACATTATGAAGCGTAAAATAGGACAGCGGAGACCCCGGACTGTTGAACGCCTGAAGCTCTACATAAAACAAGAATGGGAAAGAATTCCACTTTCAAAGCTTCAACAATTAGTTTCCTCAGTTCCCAAACGTTTATTGAGTGTTGTTAAAAGAAAAGGTCATGTAACACAGTGGTGAACATGCCCTTTCCCAACTACTTTGGCACGTGTTGCAGTCATGAGATTCTGAGTTAATTATTATTTGCAAAAATAATAAAAATTAGAATTTGAACATCAAATATCTTGTCTTTGTATTGCATTCAACTGAATATGGGTTGAAAAGGATTTGCAAATCATTGTATTCCGTTTATATTTACATCTAACACAATTTCCCAACTCATATGAAAACGGTGTTTGTATTTCCTTTGGGCCAACACCTCTTGTAGTTCTCACTGGTACTTGACAAAATGAATGCTTTGTTGGCATGTAAATGTTGATGTGTAAAATTATTTCAGCAGTACAACAAGTCTGTTTCAGTAATTTGTACTTATGTAAAGGCTCTGGTGGCAATGAATGATTAGCATTTGTCATCGTCGGCATCTGCAGCAGGGGATGTTTTGTTCTCTCTACCGTGTCACTGAGCCCACTGTGTACTGTAGCTATATTTGGTGTGTCAGGCTGTTCCATAAAAACAGACCTGATAATGAAAGTAGGGCAGCCCTCGGTGACAGAAACCTCTGTAACCTCAAGCAAAAGCCTTAGCTGCTTTGGAACTGTTGCATACATTTTAACATTTTTAGCCACTCACTGCAAAATACGTATCCTGTATTTGCAACTTTGCCCCATTAACTATTTATTGCAACACACACATTTTCACAAAGCAAAAGTTTAGTTCAGTACAGAATTTGGCATTTGCGCCCAAGAAGTTATGGAAAGTACCAGATTTACTGCTCCACAATATACAGTGGGGCGAAAAAGTATTTAGTCAGCACCCGATTGTGCAAGTTCTCCCACTTAAAATGATGACAGAGGTCTGTAATTTTCATCATAGGTACACTTCAACTGTGAGAGACAGAATGTGAAAAAAAAATCCAGGAATTCACATTGAAAGAATTGTAAATAATTTATTTGTAAATTATAGTGGAAAATGAGTATTTGGTCAACCATTCAAAGCTCTCACTGATGTAAGGAGGTTTTGGCTCAAAATCTCACGATACATGGCCCCATTCATTCTTTCCTTAACACGGATCAATCGTCCTGTCCCCTTAGCAGAAAAACAGCCCCAAAGCATGATGTTTCCACCCCCATGCTTCACAGTAGGTTTGGTGTTCTTGGGATGCAACTCAGTATTCTTCTTCCTCCAAACACGACGAGTTGAGTTTATCCCAAAACATTCTATTTTGGTTTCATCTGACCACATGACATTCTCCCAATCCTCTGCTGTATCATCCATGTATCCATTTTGGTATAAACTCAACTCGTCGTGTTTGGAGGAAGAAGAATACTCAACGGCAGTGACCAGGATGGCGGAAGTGGGGTACACCCTGGACAAGTCGCCACCTCATCGCAGGGCCTCCCAAATGAATTAAAAGGCGAGGGGAGTGGGAGAAAGGTTTCAGGGTGAGTTGGAGCCTGTAACTGACAAACTTTACCCAGGTCACTCTCCTCGTATGAGAAAAGCAATCACTGGTTTGTCTTCTATTCTCTGTTTCTGTGTCCATATAATGTCTCATGGTATTTGACCCTGGCATCCTCCACCTGAGGAAATACAAAAAACAGGAATTACAAAAAGTTCAGGGCAAAGGTCAGAGTTAGTGAGCTCAGGGCTAAATTTGGACGAACTGGCACCAGCTGAGTAGAGATCCAGGGTTTAAGTCTGGTGGCTGATTAGCAACAGGTGGGCTCGGATGACTGGCAGCACACCTGGAACTGATGACAGGGTAGGAGACTTACAGACACAAGAGGGGAGGGGAGTAGGAAAACAAGAGGTAAAAAAAAGCAGGAGAACTGCCTTCATGACAACAGTCATCTATATATTCATATACGAACCTTATTGCTCTTTTATCCTGCACTACCAGTAGCTAATGCAATGAAATTCCGTTCTTATCTGTACTGTAAAGTTCAAATTTAAATGTTTATAAAAAGGAAGTCTAACTCTAGTCTTAATGAGTAGCTATAGCCACAAAATAAACATTTGTGACACAACACATGGCTCATGATAGCAATATGTTGATGTTGCTAATCTTACCTTAACTTACTGTTTCTGTGTGTGTAGCCCACACAAACAAAGATAATGGATGTCTAACAAGTGGGTCCACTCCATTTATTTAATTCTGCTATAGATAGCCCAAAAATTATGGGTGGGATGTAATTAAACTGTCCAAAAATGTCTAAATTGGGACACGTGCTTACATTTTTGGGCTGATTTTAGATCATTTATTCCAGGTCACCTTATGTTTACGTTACAGGCTTCAAATAGAATAGAATAGAATAGAATAGAACAGAAAATATCTTTATTGTCATTGCACAAGTACAACGAGATTGATTTTTTGGTACAGGTCCCGCTAAGAGCAGACATACGTTACAGGGGAGGACAAGACGAGTCCGCCAACGGATCAGCCACTTACGGCGCTCCTTAAAAAGGTGAGAAAAGGGTGACATTGGGAGAGAAGGGGGGAGTAAAAAAAACATCAGTCTACGGCTAAACCCTCAGGAGGGGTCCAGACTGATTCCAAGGAAAAAACCTCACATAGCATGGTACACATTTAGACATGGTACGTATACCACACCAACTTGCAACAGAAGGAGGGGGTGGGTTTGAGGAGACTTGCTGCCGCTGTATAGCGCTGTTCAGCCATCCACAGCCCCAGAGGAATTAAGCAGTAGTGAAGGCGTTGATTTCAAGGGTGGGGGTCATGTGTGCATATATGCCCAATTAACTTGGTAGAGATGATGAATGTTTTTGTCTGACAAAGTTCGACTGCAGGTGTTGTTGACGAAAATGAAGGTCAAAAGCATTTATCTTTTAGGAGTCCTCGGGAGATTTTCTTCAGAACAGCCTGTTCCTGTGTCAAAGTCATTCAAGGGAGTCCAAATCGTAGATTAAGAAGTTATTTTTCTTCGAGAAGACAAAAATAGTGACTTATCTCCTCTGTTTGTCCATGCTGGATTTCTTCAATTCCAATTAAGTATTCCTTCTCTGCAAACTTTTCCAAGATGAGATCCATTTTGCGATTCAACTCAGAAATCGCTCCAGACTGTGTTCCCACAGCCCGACCCAATCCTTCCATTGCGTTGAACAGCCGTTGGGCCCCTTGAGTGGCTGCCATCGTCTTCCGAATTTGTCGATACACCAGAGCAATGCCCAGCCCAATCAGCAAGTGCCCCGTGACCACAGCTCCAAATAGGTAGATATCTTCGACCTCCTCGATGGAAAGGGTTGAGAGGCACATCATCCTCCATGTATTCCAGGAGTCCCTCACGTACCCCGCAGCGATGGTTCCATCAGGGCAGCCAGGCTCCCCCGAACCTCTTTTTCATGTCAAAAAGACTGTCATTTGCGTCAAGAGTCCAGCTGATCATATTCATATTGATATTTGGATTAGAGAACAGCGCAAAGAAAGAGGCTTTAACAAAGTTCAGACAAAGAAAAGACGCAGAGAGCACGCAGGGAAGGAGGGAACGGTGAGAATTGCGACCGCCCTCACTAGAGGCAAGCTTGAAGATACTGTGTGTATATACCAGGGATCTGCAACCCATGGCTCTGTAGCCACATGCGGCTCTTTCATGCCTCCAGCCTGGCTCCCTTTGGCTTTTAATACATGTAAATAAATAAAGGGCTATTTAAATTGTATTTATTTTATTCAGTTAGTCAATTTTAATGTACTCCTCTCTGAGCTGCTACCTTACCGTGGTAGAGGAGTTTGCGTGTCCCAATGATCCTAGGAGCTATGTTGTCTGGGGGTTTTCATGCCCCCTGGTAGGGTCTCCCAAGACAAACAGGTCCTAGGTGAGTGATCAGACAAAGAGCAGCTCAAAGACTTCTATGGAATTACAACGAAATGAACCCAGATTTCCCTCGCCCGGACGTGGGTCACCGGGGCCCCGCTCTGGAGCCAGGCCCGGAGTTGGGGCACGATGGCGAGCGCCTGGTGGTCGGGCCTGTTCCCATGGGGCCCGGCCGGGCACAGCCCGAAGAGGCAACGTGGGTCATCCCTCAAATGGGCTCACCACTCATAGGAGGGGCCATAGAGGTCGGGTGCATTGTGAGCTGGGCGGCAGCCGAAGGCAGGGCACTTGGCGGTCCGATCCTCGGCTACAGAAGCTAGCTCTTGGGACGTGGAACGTCACCTCACTGGGGGG
The DNA here is from genome assembly GCF_033978795.1 of Nerophis ophidion. NCBI lineage: Eukaryota > Metazoa > Chordata > Actinopteri > Syngnathiformes > Syngnathidae > Nerophis > Nerophis ophidion. Next base: position 21,838,710 of record NC_084635.1, read on the forward strand.
GAAGGAGCCTGAGCTAGTGCGCGAGGTAGAGAAGTTCCGGCTGGATATAGTCGGACTCACCTCGACGCACAGCAAGGGCTCTGGAACCAGTTCTCTCGAGAGGGACTGGACCCTCTTCCACTCTGGCGTTGCCGGCAGTGAGAGGCGACGGGCTGGGGTGGCAATTCTGGTTGCCCCCCGGCTCAAAGCCTGTACGTTTGAGTTCAACCCAGTGGACGAGAGGGTAGCTTCCCTTCGCCTTCGGGTGGGGGGACGGGTCCTGACTGTTGTTTGTGCTTACGCACCAAACAGCAGTTCAGAATACCCACCCTTTTTGGGTACACTCGAGGGAGTACTGGAAAGTGCTCCTCCGGGTGATTCCCTTGTCCTACTGGGAGACTTCAACGCTCATGTTGGCAACGACAGTGAAACCTGGAGAGGCGTGATTGGGAAGAATGGTCGCCCGGATCTAAACCCGAGTGGTGTTTTGTTATTGGACTTTTGTGCTCGTCACAGTTTGTCGATAACAAACACCATGTTCAAACATAAGGGTGTCCATATGTGCACTTGGCACCAGGACACCCTAGGCCGCAGTTCCATGATCGACTTTGTAGTTGTGTCATCGGATTTGCGGCCTTATGTTTTGGACACTCGGGTGAAGAGAGGGGCGGAGCTTTCTACCGATCACCACCTGGTGGTGAGTTGGCTGCGATGGTGGGGGAGGATGCCGGACCGACCTGGCAGGCCCAAACGCATTGTGAGGGTCTGCTGGGAACGTCTGGTAGAGTCTCCTGTCAGAGAGAGTTTCAATTCACACCTCCGGGAGAACTTTGAACATGTCACGAGGGAGGTGCGGGACATTGAGTCCGAGTGGACCATGTTCCGAACCTCTATTGTCGAGGCGGCTGATTGGAGCTGTGGCCGCAAGGTTGTTGGTGCCTGTCGTGGCGGTAATCCCAGAACCCGTTGGTGGACACCAGCAGTGAGGGATGCCGTCAAGCTGAAGAAGGAGTCCTATCGGGTTCTTTTGGCTCATAGGACTCCGGAGGCAGTGGACGGGTACCGACGGGCCAAGCGGTGTGCAGCTTTAGCGGTCGCGGAGGCAAAAACTCGGACATGGGAAGAGTTCGGGGAAGCCATGGAAAACGACTTCCGGACGGCTTCGAAGCGATTCTGGACCACCATACGGCGCCTCAGGAAGGGGAAGCAGTGCACTATCAACACCGTGTATGGTGCGGATGGTGTTCTGCTGACTTCGACTGCGGATGTTGTGGATCGGTGGAGGGAATACTTCGAAGACCTCCTCAATCCCACCAACACGTCTTTCTTTGAGGAAGCGGTGCCTGGGGAATCTGTAGTGGACTCTCCTATTTCTGGGGCTGAGGTCGCTGAGGTAGTTAAAAAGCTCCTTGGCGGCAAGGCCCCGGGGGTGGATGAGATCCGCCCGGAGTTCCTTAAGGCTCTGGATGCTGTGGGGCTGTCTTGGTTGACAAGACTCTGCAGCATCGCGTGGACATCGGGGGCGGTACCTCTGGATTGGCAGACCGGGGTGGTGGTCCCTCTCTTTAAGAAGGGGGACCGGAGGGTGTGTTCCAACTATCGTGGGATCACACTCCTCAGCCTTCCCGGTAAGGTTTATTCAGGTGTACTGGAGAGGAGGCTTCGCCGGATAGTCGAACCTCGGATTCAGGAGGAACAGTGTGGTTTTCGTCCTGGTCGTGGAACTGTGGACCAGCTCTATACTCTCGGCAGGGTTCTTGAGGGTGCATGGGAGTTTGCCCAACCAGTCTACATGTGCTTTGTGGACTTGGAGAAGGCATTCGACCGTGTCCCTCGGGAAGTCCTGTGGGGAGTGCTCAGAGAGTATGGGGTATCGGAATGTCTTATTGTGGCAGTCCGCTCTCTGTATGATCAGTGTCAGAGCTTGGTCCGCATTGCTGGCAGTAAGTCGGACACGTTTCCAGTGAAGGTTGGACTCCGCCAAGGCTGTCCTTTGTCACCGATTCTGTTCATAACTTTTATGGACAGAATTTCTAGGCGCAGCCAAGGCGTTGAGGGGTTCCGGTTTGGTGGCCACGGGATTAGGTCTCTGCTTTTTGCAGATGATGTAGTCCTGATGGCTTCATCTGGCCGGGATCTTCAGCTCTCACTGGATCGGTTCGCAGCCGAGTGTGAAGCGACCGGAATGAGAATCAGCACCTCCAAGTCCGAGTCCATGGTTCTCGCCCGGAAAAGGGTGGAGTGCCATCTCCGGGTTGGGGAGGAGACCCTGCCCCAAGTGGAGGAGTTCAAGTACCTAGGAGTCTTGTTCACGAGTGGGGGAAGAGTGGATCGTGAGATCGACAGGCGGATCGGTGCGGCGTCTTCAGTAATGCGGACGTTGTATCGATCCGTTGTGGTGAAGAAGGAGCTGAGCCGGAAGGCAAAGCTCTCAATTTACCGGTCGATCTACGTTCCCATCCTCACCTATGGTCATGAGCTTTGGGTCATGACCGAAAGGATAAGATCACGGGTACAAGCGGCCGAAATGAGTTTCCTCCGCCGGGTGGCGGGGCTCTCCCTTAGAGATAGGGTGAGAAGCTCTGCCATCCGGGAGGAACTCAACGTAAAGCCGCTGCTCCTCCACATCGAGAGGAGCCAGATGAGGTGGTTCGGGCATCTGGTCAGGATGCCACCCGAACGCCTCCCTAGGGATGTGTTTAGGGCACGTCCAGCTGGTAGGAGGCCACGGGGAAGACCCAGGACACGTTGGGAAGACTATGTCTCCCGGCTGGCCTGGGAACGCCTCGGGATCCCCCGGGAAGAGCTAGACGAAGTGGCTGGAGATAGGGAAGTCTGGGCTTCCCTGCTTAGGCTCCTGCCCCCGCGACCCGACCTCGGATAAGCGGAAGATGATGGATGGATGGATGGAATAATAATTAACTCAGAATTTTATGGCTGCAACACGTGCCAAAGTAGTTGGGAAAGGGCATGTTCACCACTGTGTTACATCACCTTTTCTTTAAACAATACTCAATAAACGTTTGGGAATTGAGGAAACTAATTGTTGAAGCTTTGAAAGTGGAATTCTTTCCCATTCTTGTTTTATGTAGAGCTTCAGTCGTTCAACAGTCCGGGGTCTCCGCTGTCGTATTTTACGCTTCATAATGAGCCACACGTTTTCGATGGGAGACAGGTCTGGACTGCAGGCGGGCCAGGAAAGTACCCGCACTCTTTTTTTACGAAGCCACGCTGTTGTAACACGTGCTGAATGTGGCTTGGCACTGTCTTGATGAAATAAGCAGGGGCGTCCATAAAAAAGATGGCGCTTAAATGGCAGCATATGATGTTCCAAAACCTATATGTACATTTCAACATTAATGGTGCCTTCACAGATGTGTAAGTTACCCCATACCTTGGGCAATAATGCACCCCCATACCATCACAGATGCTGTTTTTTTAACTTTGCGTCGATAACCGTCTGGATGGTTCGTTTCCCCTCTGTTCAAAAACAATTTGAAATGTGGACTCATCAGACCACAGAACACTTTTCCACTTTGCAACAGTCCATCTTAGATGATCTCGGGCCATGTGAAGCCGGCTGCGTTTTTGGATTTTGTTGATAAATGGTTTCCGCTTTGCAAAGTAGAGCTTTAACTTGCACTTACAGATGTAGCGACAAACTGTATTAAATGATAGTGTTTTTTCTGAAGTGTTCCTGAGCCCATGTGGTGATATCCTTTAGAGATTGATGTTGGTTTTTGATACAGTGCCGTCTGAGGGATCGAAGGTCAAGGTCATTCAATGTTGGTTTGCCGCTTACATGGAGTGATTTCTCCAGATTCTCTGAACCTTTTGATGATATTATGGACCGTAGATGTTAAAATCCCAAAATTTCTTGCAATTGCACTTTGAAAAACGTTGTTCTTGAACTTTTTGACAATTTGCTCACGCAGTTGTGGACAAAGGGGTGTACCTCGCCCCATCCTTTCTTGTGAAAGACTGAACATTTTTTGGGAAGCTGTTTTTATACCCAATCATGGCACCCACCTGTTCCCAAGTAGCCTGCACACCTGTGGGATGTTCCAAATAAGTGTTTGATGAGCATTCCTCAACTTTATCAGTATTTATTGCCAACTTTCCTAACTTGTCACGTGTTGCTGACATCAAATTCTAAAGTTAATGATTATTTGCAAAAACGAAAAAAAGTTTATCAGTTTGAACAACAAATATGTTGTCTTTGTAGCATATTCAACTGAATATGGGTTGAAAATGATTTCAAAATCATTGTATTCCGTTTATATTTACATCTAACACAATTACCCAACTCATATGGAAAAGGGGTTCTAATTATATGTTTGTGTTGATGGATTGTTGTACTCACTTGCTGTAATGCATCACAGATTGAAAATCGTAGGGGGTCTCTAAGTTATTTGTCGGAGATTTGATAAAGTTGGATTCCAATCCTACAAAGAATGAGAGAGCAGAACATTAATCGCAACCACAAATTAAGCAAATCTATTCCCTGAGTCGGGACATTTGGGTACACGTGGGTGGCATTTCAAAGTGGAAGGAACTGAAAGCTGACTGCAATGTTTTATTACGAAATGCAACTATCGAGGACTGGAAAAGATGTGTCGGGCTGACCTGGTCTGATGTTGTCAAAATGAATGGTGACATGGTCGTCTCTGTCAGATCGAACATGCTCATGGTGGAATCCAAGTGCATGGAGAGCCTCGTGCTGCATGATATCCGTGAATAAACAACCGGATTTCTTCAAGGAGATTTGCTGTTTGCCTCCCACCCGGCCAAGGTAGGACCAGCACCTGGCAAGCACATGAACAAAGCCATTTATGTTATGAGACTGATGACTGATATTTGTGATTGGACACAAGTAGGGGATTTTATTTTTTTATGTTTCATTGCCATGCATATCTTAGAGCAGGGGTCGAGAACCTTTTTTGGCAGAGAGAGCCATGAAAGCCACATATTTTAAAATGTATTTCCGTGAGAGCCATATAATATTTTTTAACACTGAATACAAGTTTGGAGAGGAGGAGCTGGCGAATGAACAGCGGAGCAGGGCACACCAGAGCCCGGCACAAGATGGCGGCGAGGAGGCGGGGACAGCGACCGAACGGAGAGGCGGGGCGTGCCGGGAGCGACGCTGCAATCAAGTATCGTATCTCCTCTAAGTGTATAAAAGGGGAGAAGGAGGAGAGAACGAGAAGGGAGGAGTTGGAGAACCCGCAGCACCTTTAGCGCACGAGCGACTGAGAGCAAGACGGCGACGAAGACGCGGCCGACTGAAGATCGACACGGAGGAGCGAGCAGTGGGAGAGACGACGGCCCAAAAGACTTTCTTTCTTTGAAAAAATAAACAAGAGTCAAACCTGAACAAGTATGTCCTTCCTTGGTGGTCCATGGAACCCGCACAACGACAGCGTGAGTCTGTCACAACAACTAAATACGTGCATTATAGGAACAAGCGGTAGATAATGGATGGATGGCTTTTTAAGTAAAACCATCATTTTTATAGTATAATACGTCTCTTATTTTTTTCAATAACATTTTTATTCCGAACCTAACCATCCATCCAATTTCTACCGCTTGTCCCGTTTTTTTAATAACATTGTTATTCTGAAGCTAACCATCCATCCATCTATTTTCTACCGCTTGTCCCGTACCCGGAGGGAACCCGCCCAGTCTCGGGGAGAACATGCAAACTCCACACATAAAGATCCCGAGCCCGGGATTGAACTCAGGACCTTCGTATGTCCTGTCCAACCGTGCTGCCCATAGTAGTGTGTGTGTGAGATGTTCTTATTGAAATATTGATGGAGTGCAGGTCTTGTTGTGAATTCAGTTTTTGAGATGCTCTGCAATAGTAATCACCGTATTTTTCTGAGTATATATAGAGCGTAGGGCGAGACTGTGACTAAATGTTCAGCGCCATGCGTTCTCCTCATGAGCAAAATTGAACTCTGTCTCTGCTTGGTTCCTTGCTTCTTGTCTGATTGAGACACTAGTGATTTAGGGCTATATAAGTAAACATTGATTGATTGATTGATTGATTAATAGATGTAATCAGTGTTTGAACCTGACAGCTGTGGGCTTGAGGCTCGTCCGTTGTGCGTTGGCTGTGTGGTTCTGTGGGCGGGATCGATTGGGACCAAGAGACCTGCGGTGACCCCAGGGAGCGATCAAAAGGCTGAGCGAGACGGAATAGGTTCCGCGAGTGACCGACGACTGGCGAAGAGGGTGGGCGTACCCAATACTTCTACGTGGAACTACAGCAGAGGGTTACGTGTAAGTGTGACGTCAGCCCGGAGAGCGTCTCCGTGGTTTTAAATGATTTTATCCCTGTGGCCTGCCTCCGTTTTTAATTCTGTGTCCAGAAAGACACCGTGGAAGTGGGCGGAGCAGGGCACTGACCCACTACGACTGTCGCGGCTGCACCCTCACCTATAATATTGTTTACCTCATCCTGGACAATATTCATGACAAATTTGTGCTTTGTTTTAAAGATGGGCTATTTGGTTTTACGCTGTATGGACAAAAATTTGAAGAGGAATTTTACCATTGCAACCTCATTATTCTTTTGGCTAAGTTTTATATTCATAAATGTAAAGTTACTCAATACCCGACCTGTCTTTTGTGCCTTTAAATAAATATTTAGAACTCTACATTAAAACACTCTCTGCATCTTACAACAAAAAAGATGTGAAAACGATGATGTTGTGTTCCAAATTTAAGTTATTCACTGAAATTGAGTGAGCCTATGGCTTTTCACTTTGTTTATTATATATATTTTGTATTCTATTTTAGTTACTTTAAATATATAACCCCGTGGCGCTATTTTATTTTGTACTGTTTTTTTACTTATTTAGATTGTTGTTTCTCGTCTGTTTGTAAATGTTGAAATATATTAATACGTTAAAAAAAAAAATATATATATATATATATATATATTGGTATTTTAAGAGTTATCAACTTGACTGTTTTTTTTTATTTGTATTGAAATAAATTGTGAACGAGCATAATTATCTGTCCTTATTTTGGGATGGTTGCGCTCACTATATTGGGTTCTTAATATTTATAATGTTTTTTAGCAAAATTGTATTAGTTTTTAATATTCTACCACTGGGGTCCTTTACATTTCAAAAGAAAGATGTCTGTGTTTTCTTACCCATCAGCAGAGATGAAAGACAAGTAGTCCGTATGTTTCTCCTTCTTCCTAATGAAGCGAATGCAAGTGTTTGTCCTGAAGCCCTTCAGGATTTTTTTTATGGATTTGGCTTCCTTCCTGGCTGCAGTTAGAAACAAAATATTGCACAACTTAAGGTTTCGTCCAAAATCACAATTCACAAATAGCGTAACTTCCCATCTATAACAATGCTAAAAAAAATAAAACACAATACAGGTATATCGATGTTTTTTTACCTCAATTGCTATGATTATTTCGAGGAACGCTTTAGCGTTGATGTGCATGAGTGCACATGTTCAGCAGCGTCAAGAAGCAAATTTTTAAGGGTAGCACATTTTTCCAGAACACAGAATTGTGTTGGATGTAAATATAAACGGAATACAATGATTTGCAAATCCTTTTCAACCCATATTTAATTGAATGTACTACAAAGACAAGATATTTGATGTTCAAACTCATTAACTTAATCATTAACTTAATTTTTTTTTTGCAAATAATAATAAACTTAGAATTTCATGGCTGCAACACTTGACATCTTTGATGATCTCGGGCCAAGAGAAGCCGGCGGCGTTTCTGGATGTTGTTGATAAATGGCTTTCGTTTTGCATAGTAGGGCTTTAACTTGCACTTACAGATGTAGCGACAAACTGAATTTAGTGACAGTGGTTTTCTGAAGTGTTCCTGAGCCCATGTGGTGATATCCTTTAGAGATTGATGTCAGTTTTTGATACAGTGCCATCTGAGGGATCGGAGGTCACGGTCAATCAATGTTGGTTTCCGGCAATTCTGCTTATGTGGAATGATTTCTTCAGATTCTCTGAACCTTTTGATGATATTATGGACCGTAGATGTTGAAATCCCAAAATTTCTTGCAATTGCACTTTGAGAAACGTTGTTCTTGAACTTTTTGACAATTTGCTCACGCAGTTGTGGACAAAGGGGTGTACCTCGCCCCATCCTTTCTTGTGAAAGACTGAGCTTTTTTTGGGAAGCTGTTTTTATACCCAATCATGGCACCCACCTGTTCCCAATTAGCCTGCACACCCGTGGGATGTTCCAAATAAGTGTTTGATGAGCATTCCTCAACTTTATCGGTATTTAATGCCACCTTTCCCAACTTCTTTGTCACGTGTTGCTGGCATCAACTTCTAAAGTTAATGATTATTTGCAGATAAGAAAAAAAGTTTATCACTTTGAACATCAAATATGTTGTCTTTGTAGCATATTCAACTGAATATGGGTTGAAAATGATTTGCAAATCATTGTATTCCGTTTATATTTACATCTAACACAATTTCCCAACCCATATGGAAAAGGGGTTTGTATATATTTTTGCAAAATTGTACAGCTGTATTTTCGACATTTAGATGCTCCAAAAAGTGAAGTGAAGGGAATTACATTTATATAGCTCTTTTTCTCTAGTGACTCAAAGCGCTTTACATAGTGAAACCCACTATCTAATATTTACATTTAAACCAGTGTGGGTGGCACTGGGAGCAGGTGGGTAAAGTGTCTTGCCCAAGGACACAACGGCAGTGACTAGGATGGCGAAAGCGGGGATCGAACCTGCAACCCTTAAGTTGCTGGCACGGCCGCTCTACCAATTGAGCTATATATGTATTGTTGCCTTTGAACAACTGTATTGTTGATAATAGAGGTAAACTATTGGTATTGGTCATGATCAATAGCGCTTTTTCTATTGGTATTTGTATTGCTCCAGTTGTAGTGTAGAGAAAGGTCAGAAAGTCAGGAATACAATGATGATGACTTACAAAAATCAGAGGTGATTTCGTAGGGCACTTTGACATTTTGACCTTTTTTAGGCCATTTGCAGTTGTTGGCGGTGCAGGGGACAGCATTCCTCAAAACACCTCCGTCATTAACCGTTTTCATCATTATGTCCCCGTGTGTCAAGTGACCTACATGAGACAAGATTTGCACAATGAAACATTTCAGACATATTCACAACAGGCATCCAATGGGGTCACGGGTGAGCTGAGGCATTTATTTTTTGTTTTACTATTGGCAAGACTCAGACACAAAACGACCACCTAAAATGCTTGTTTTTAGGAGGAAGCCAGTGTGTGAGGAGGCCGTGGTGCCCAGAAAAAAACCTTTTCTAATTATAGTTAACTTAAAGGCCTACTGAAACCCACTACTACCGACCACACAGTCTGATAGTTTATATATCAATGATGAAATATTAACATTGCAACACATGCCAATACGGCCGGATTAGTTTACTAAATTACAATTATAAATTTCCCGCGGAGTTTCCTCTTGAAAACGTCGCGGAATAATGACGCGTGTTTGTGACGTTATCGGTTGAAGGGGACATATTAGCTCAGCACCACTTATGGCTAAAAGTCGTCTCTTTTCATCGCGCAATTACACAGTAATTTGGACATCTGTGTTGCTGAATCTTTTGCAATTTGTTCAATTAATAATGGAGAAGTCAAAGTAGAACAATATAGGTGGGGAACTTTTGGCCTTTAGCCACACAAACACACAGTGTCTCCTTGTTTAAAATTCCCGGAGGTGAAGTTTTACTATGGATCAGAGCGGTCAAGCGAACATGGTTCCCGATGTGAGGGCTCCTCACATCCTCTAATTGTTTATACTGTAAGCCTCCAGCATCAAGAGCTATTCGGACCAAGAAAGCGACAATTTCCCCATTAATTTGAGCGAGGATGAAAGATTTGTGGATGAGGAAATTTAGAGTGAAGGCCTAGGGAAAAAAAAGTTAAAAAAAAGAAAAAAAAAGGCGAGGGCAAGTGATAGCTATTCAGATGTTTTTAGACAAATGTACTAGGATAATTCTGGGAAATCCCTTATCTGCCTATTGGGTTGCTAGTGTTTTAGTGAGTTAAATAGTACCTTAATTCCCGGAGGTGAAGCCTTACTATGGATCAGAGCGGTCAAGCGAACATGGTTCCCGATGTGAGGGCTCCTCACATCCTCACATTGTTTATAATGTAAGCCTCCAGCATCAAGAGCTATTCGGACCGAGAAAGCGACAATTTCCACATTAATTTGAGCGCGGATGAAAGATTCGTGGATGAGGAAATTTAGAGTGAAGGCCTAGGAAAAAAAGTAAAATAAAAATAAGCGAGGGCAAGTGAGAGCGATTCAGATGTTTTTAGAGAAATTTACTAGGATAATTCTGGGAAATCCCTTATCCGCCTATTGTGTTGCTAGTGTTTTAGTGAGTTCAATCAATCAATCAATCAATGTTTACTTATATAGCCCTAAATCACTAGTGTCTCAAAGGGCTGCACAAACCACTACGACGAGTTAAATAGTGTCGACCGGCAGTTTTCGGTCAGAAAATTGTGGAAATAAGCCAGCGTCCTCCTGCTGCCGTGACTTCTCTCAGAGACTCTCACGTCAAAACACCCATGGCCACACCCCTCCGACTTTAAAGTACTATTTAACTCACTAAAACACTAGCAACACAATAGGCAGATAAGGGATTTCCCAGAATTATCCTAGTAAATTTGTCTAAAAACATCTGAATCGCTCTCACTTGCCCTCGCCTTTTTTTTTTTTTCCTTTTTTTTTCTTAGGCCTTTACTCTAAATTTTCTCATCCACGAATCTTTCATCCTCGCTCAAATTAATGGGGAAATTGTCGCTTTCTCGGTCCGAATAGCTCTTGATACTGGAGGCTTACATTATAAACAATGTGAGGATGTGAGGAGCCCTCACATCGGTGATGTCATCGTCTGCCACTTCCGCTAAAGGCAGGGCTTTTTTATTAGGGACCAAAAGTTGCGAACTTTATCATCAATGTTCTCTACTAAATCCTTTCAGCAAAAATATGGCAATATCGCGAAATGATCAAGTATGACACATAGAATGGACCTGCTATCCCTGTTTAAATAAAAAAATCTCATCTCAGTAGACCTTTAAACTTTAATATTTCTCATGTTTCTGTAGGTCGTCCTCAGACGAGCCTTCCATCGTTGCTTCCACTCATCCCGATTCTCCATACATTTGGCAGTTCCTTGGTACTCTGAGCTCCTGCATCCTTCTTGAGTATGTCCACGTATGTTAGTGTGGGACGTCCGTTTGGCAGTGATTAAAATGTGTAGCTTTGCGCTAAATGTACAGGTATGTGTACCTGAGGCCAGCCAGCATGACTGTGGCAGGTGTATGTTGGTAAGCCTCACTTCAGAACACCTTAAGAGCTTGTGTTGGACATCAAATTGACAGCTCAGGCTATTACCGTATTTTTCGGACTATAATTCGTAGTTTTTTTCATAGTTTGGCCGGGGTGCGACATATACTCCGGAGCGACTTATGTGTGAAATTTTTAACACATTACCGTAAATCAGGGGTCCACAACGCGGTGCCCGCGGGCACCAGGTAACCCGTAAAGACCAGATGAGTCGCCCGCTGGCCTGTTCTAGAAATAGCTCAAATAGCAGCACTTACCAGTGAGCTGCCTCTATTTTTTAAAATTTTATTTATTTACTAGTATGCTGGTCTTGCTTTGCTCGACATTTTTAATTCTAAGAAAAACAAAACTCAAATAGAATTTGAAAATCCAAGAAAATATTTTAAAGACATGGTCTTCACTTGTTTAAATAAATTAATTAATTTTTTTACTTTGCTTCTAATAAATTTCAGAAAGACAATTTTAGAGAAAAAAATACAACCTTAAAAATGATATCTGGATTTTTAAACAAATATACCTTTTTACATTTTAAATTCCTTCCTCTTCTTTCCTGATAATTTAAATCAATGTTCCATTAAATTTATTTTCTTGATTTAATTCTTCATTTTAGCTTCTGCTTTTTCGACAAAGAATATTTGTGAACTATTTCTTCGAACTTATTACGATTAAAATAAAAAAAAAATATTCTGGCAAATCTAGAAAATCTGTATGATCAAATTTAAATCTTATTTCATAGTCGAATAATGATTTGTCTTTGTTAGAAATATAGCTTGGTCCAATTTTTTATATATTTTAACAAAGTGCAGATTGGATTTTAACATATCATCAACATTTTAAAATTAATCTTAATCAGGAAAAATTACCAATGATGTTCCATAAATTTTTATTTTTTATTTTTTCAAAAGATTTCGAATTAGCTAGTTTGTTTGTTTTTTTCGTTTTTTTCGGTTTAATGTTGAATTTTAAAGAGTCGACATTGAAAATTAACTATGTTTCAAAATTTAATTTTCATTTTTTTTGTGTTTTTTCCTCTTCTAAACCGTTCAATTGAGTGTTTTTTTCATCATTTATTCTATACAGAAAGCCTTCCGTAAAAGGAAAAAAATGTATGACAGAATGACAGACAGAAATACCCATTTTTTTATATATGTAGATTTATTTATTAAAGGTAAATTGAGCAAATTGGCTATTTCTGGCAATTTATTTAAGTGTGTATCAAACTGGAAGCCCTTTGCATTAATCAGTCCCAAGAAATAGCTCTTGGTTTCACAAAGGTTGGTGACCCCTGCCGTAAATCATCAAATAATATCATTTATCTCATTCGCGGAAGAGACGAAGAAAATGTCAGCAATGGTCACACACACATCAACCAATAAGAATTCGGCCGGGGAGGGACATGGCAGAAGTGCATTGTGGGTCATGGAGTGCTAACTGCTATATGTTATATTGCTACTGCCGTAGCTATTAAATTATATCATTTCATCGTTGGCGGTAACTTGCAAAAACTGAGAAGGGCTGAACAAAAATGGCACCGAAAAGAAAAAATCATGTACCGCAGATTACAAGCTGGACGTAGTGAAATATGCAGCAGAAAACGACAAGAGGAAGCGGCGCACACCTTTGGAGTTGGCAGAGTTGTTTAGAAGCGACATCGAGGAAGAAGATTTCAGGGGATTTAGCGATGAGGAGTGACAGATTGTTTGGTAAACGTATAGCATGTTCTATATGTTATAGTTATTTGAATGACTCTTACCATAATATGTTACTTTAACATACCAGGCACCTTCTCAGTTGGTTATTTATGCCTCATATAACATACACTTATTCAGCCTGTTGTTCACTATTCTTGATTTATTTTAAATTGCCTTTCAAATGTCTATTCTTGGTGTTGGATTTTATCAAATAAATTTCCCCCAAAAATGCGGCTTATACTCCAGTGTGACGTATATATGTTTTTTTCCTTCTTTATTATGCATTTTCGGCAGGTTCGATTTATACTTCGGAGCGATTTATAATCTGAAAAATATGGTAGTTCAATGGCTAGCGTCCTCAACTCTTATTTGGACGACCCAGGTTCGTGCTCACCGTTTCCTAAGTACAGATTTTTCACAGATTTTTCACAGATTTGAGATAATATCTATACAGTCCCCAAGCCAAGTCTGGGGATTTACTGGGATAGGCTGCAACTCACCAATGACTCTAAACAGGATAGAAACTCAATGATGATTAATGTACAGAAGGTTTTATTGCACACCCAACTATGAGATGATAATTCAAATGTAAAATATAGTCATTAAATTAAATACAGCAGAGGGAAACCTGTCAGTAAAATATTAGAAGCAATCAGTTGATATTGTTATTTGCATTGTTGTTTATTACAAAAAATAGTTTTCACTTACTTAACTCAGTATTAGCATTTGCTCTTGCAATCTTCTCAGAAGTGCTTGAATCTGGAGGACAAATTGAATACATTACCTTTCACTAACAAGGGATATGATGTCATATTATAGTAAAACCTCAAGGTACTGTTGTGTAGGATTTTACTCACCTGTTTCGTTTCCGCCATAATCGCCATTTATAGCAGCCTGAAATTAAAACAGACTTTTTTGAGATCATGTTTTTTTAAGCTTGTGTTTGATCATATCTTTGTCATGACTTGAACTACAGTGTGGTTTGTTTTCCCGTGCTGCAAAGCCATTGGAACGGACATGGCATGAAGGTAAGGACATCTCTTAATTAGTAATTTAAAAAAAAGGTACAAACGAAAGTTGCTCACAGAGGAGGTTTACAGAGGAGGTTCAAAACATGGCTATGAAAATAAAAAACTAGCACTAAGGCAAAACAATAGACATAAAACAAAAACTTGCACTATGGCATGAATAACGAAAAAGGAACATGGATCATTGGCATTGATAGCAAGGGTGTTTCGAGGGCGAGTAGAAGGTGATAGAGGGTGGTAGAGGGTGATGTCGCCAGGCTGGCTGACTGGCAACTACAGGCTTAAAAGGTGACGTGGTGGTTGGCAACAAGTGCATGAGTCCAAGTGACTCAAGTTTATGACATGGGGACAGGTGAAAACTAATGGGTTGGCATGAAAACAAAACAACGGAGTGAAAAAACTGGAACTAATGAAGTCTTGAAGTAATCTAACACAACTAAACAAAACATGATCACAAAGACATGACAATCTTGTTTTGTGAATTATTAGTTCAAATTTTTTTTTTTCAATTTTCTGTTCATAAATGAAATTGTATTTTATTCTATTATTTAAAATTGAATATGATTGAATAGTGATTGTTTCCCCCTAATGTACAATATGATTTTAAAGTAAGATAATCATAATTAGTATTGAAATTGGGCTTCACGGTGGCAGAGGGGTTAGTGCGTCTGTCTCACAATATGAAGGTCCTGCAGTCCTGGGTTCAATCCCAGGCTCGGGATCTTTCTGTGTGGAGTTTGCGTGTCCTCCCCGTGAATGCGTGGGTTCCCTCCGGGTACTCCGGCTTCCTCCCACCTCCAAAGACATGCACCTGGGGATAGGTTGATTGGCAACACTAAATGGTCCCTAGTGTGTGAATGTGAGTGTGAATATTGTCTGTCTATCTGTGTTGACCCTGCGATGAGGTGGCGACTTGTCCAGGGTGTACGCCGCCTTCCGCCCGATTGTAGCTGAGATAGGCGCCAGCGCCCCCGCGACCCCAAAAGGGAATAAGCGGTAGAAAATGGATGGATGGAAGTATTGAAATTACTATCAAAGCACATAGATTAGTTATGAGACAGACAGATTGTCTGATCAAAGAAATTCTGATCCACATTCCTTTGAAGAACACAACGTCAGTGCAACTCTAGCTAATCTCAAACACGCGGTACTCAACTCAAATATTTAAGTAACAAATTATTTTCAATTAATAATTGTGTTTCCTCTTACTATCTCAATTTCATGTTTTTAACTGAGTAATGGCACCACAATAAAAACACACATGCAGTTAAGATTGAAACTAGTCCACTTCATCTTAACTTTGTGTTTGAGACACAACAAAACCATAGGGGTGGGGCTGTTTGTACCATATTTAGAGGAAATATTGTAACCCAGAGTGTCAATTAGTTGTTTTTTTTATCATCTAATTATTGTCTTTAAAATGGATATAAAACAATCATTCCTACTCTATATTACTAATAACAAACCACCACAAAATTTTTTGTTCATTTATTGATGATTTTACGGAATTCCTTTTTGTTGTGTGCACTAATTTTGACTGCTGGATCATCACAAAGGACTTAAAAATGCATGTAGATGTGGTCAATGACAGGCATGCTAAATAACTCAGTCCTATTTTTTGTAAGTTTATATTTTTTCTCCTTTGTTGTGTACGTTTTTTGTAGCAGATGATATTTTTCTTTGTGCATCATTTTAGATGTTTGCAAATTTCAATATTTTCGATTCAATAAATAAAGGGTTTGAGTGTTCTCTACAGCCAACATTATGTATTATTATATTTTTTTCCCATCCAGCCATCCATTTTTTACCGCTTATTTCCTTTTTGGGGTCGCAGGGGGCGCTAGTGCCTATCTCAGCTCCAATCTTGCGGAAGGCGGCGCACACCCTGGACAAGTCTATCTTTTTTGTAACACAGTTAATGAATGAAGTGTTATTTTGTAGTTATTTCCCCATATTTCTGCACAATAACTCAGATATAGTAACACTAGCAAGCAGTGGGGAATATCGAGTTATTTTTGGTCTACAACATGTCTTGCTTTATTAATTATTGACATGTTTCTTGCCACCTTATGTTGTATATTTTTTATTTGAGATTTCCAGTTAATTTTTCATCAATCATTATAGCTAGAAAGTTGGTTTTATTTACTCTTTCAATTTCTATTCCGTTTAATGGTATTTCTGTTTGACTTTCTCTTCTACTGTTACCGAATAATATCATGTTAGTTTTACTGAGATTCAAGGATAGTCTGTTTGTGTTAAACTATCTTTTTAATTTGGTATTTTCTTCTGTTATCATTTTTATTAGCTTTTGTGTGTTCTCTCTTGAACAAAATGCTGTTGTATCATCCGCAAATATTACTAACTTTAAATATTTTGTAACGTAACCAATATCATGTATATAAAAAATTAATTTGTTTCTAGTATTGATCCCTGGGGTACACCACAGGATAAATTTAGCGTTATAAACTTTTGTTCGCCTAGCTTTATGTATTGTTACCTGTTGGTTAAATAGCTTTTAATCCATCTTAAGACCATGCCATATAGTTCTATTTTTTAAATGAAATATTATGATTAATTGTGTCAAAAGAATTAGTTTGATCCATCCATCCATCCATTTTCTACCGCTTATTCCCTTTCGGGGTCGCGGGGGGCGCTAGCGGCTATCTCAGCCACAATCTTGCGGAAGGCGGTGTACACCCTGGACAAGTCGCCACCTCATCGCAGGGTTTGATGAAAGCCATTTAAGTTTAAATTTTAGCTCTGTATCCGTATTGGTTCTCAGCAAGTATAATATATTTGTTTATCAAACTCTCCCATCTGGTATTAAACAGTTTGTCAATGATTTTAAAAAATTGTGTAAGTAATGAAACAGGTTTATAATTTGTATATTGGTGTTTGCCTTTAGTCTTATGAATTGTTACAACTTAGCTATTTTCATTTCGTTTGAGAAATTGCCTGTTTAAAATGATAGGTTACTGATATACATCATTGGTCCTGAGATCTCTCTAATAACTTTTTTTATCTATTCCATATCAATTCCGTTACAATCGATTAAAGTGTTGGATTGGCATTTTTTCACGATTTTAATTGTTTCCTTTTGTGTCACTTCGGTGAGGAACATTGAGTTGGGATTTCTATCTATGGTATCATTATAGTCCTCAGTTAAACTGGGTCTGGAATCCTTTCCTCCAATTTTGGTCCAATATCCACAAAGTAATTATTGAAGCTTCCTTCATTATGTCATTATTTACCTTTCCGTCTAAGAAGTATTGGGGGTAATCCGTATTAGCCCATTTTGAATAATGCTATTGAGGATGCCCTATGTTGCTCTCATATTTTTTTTTTGTTCCAGTCTAATAATTGACTGTAATATTCTTTTCTACATAGTATGTTAGTTAGATTGTATGTATGCTTTAAAAAAAACATTTTCTGCCTCTGTAGTTCTTTTTGTTAGACATTTTCTACAAACCCCATTTTCATATGAGTTGGGAAATTGTGTTAGATGTAAATATAAACAGAATACAATGATTTGCAAATCATTTTCAACCCATATTCAGTTAAATATGCTACAATGGTAAATGATTTGTACTTGTATAGTGCTTTTCTACCCCTTTTTAGGAGCCCAAAGCGCTTTGACAATATTTCCACATTCGCCGGTTCACACACACATTCACACACTGACGGCGGGAGCTGCCATGCAAGGCGCTAACCAGGACCCATCAGGAGCAAGGGTGAAGTGTTTTGACCAAGGATACAAGGGGCGCGACTAAGATGGTAGAAGGTGGGGATTGAACCAATAACCCTCAGATTGCTGGCACAGCCACTCTACCAACTTCACCATGCCGCCGCCACAAAGACAACATATTTGATGTTCAAACTGATAGACATTTTTTTTCTTTGCAAATAATCATCAACTTTAGAATTTGATCCCAGCAACACGTGCCACAAGAAGTTGGGAAAGGTGGCAATAAATACTGATAAGGTTGAGGAATACCCATCAACCACTTATTTGGAACATCCCACAGGTGTGCAGGCTAATTGGGAACAGGTGGGTGCCATGATTGGGTAAAATAACAGCTTCCCAAAAAAATGCTCAGTATTTCACAAGAAACGATGGAGCGAGGTACACCCCTTTGTCCACAATTGGGTGAGCACATAGTTAAACAGTTTAAGAACAACGTTTCTCAAAGTACAATTGCAAGAAATTTAGGGATTTCAACATCTACGGTCCATAATATTATCAAAAGGTTAAGAAAATCTGGAGAAATCCCTCCATGTAAGTGGCATGGCCGGAAACCAACATTGAATAGCCGTGACCTTCGATCCCTCAGACGGCACTGTATCAAAAAGGGACATCAATCTCTAAAGGATATCACCACATGGGCTCAGGAACACTTCAGAAAACCACTGTCACTAAATACAGTTTGTCGCCACATCTGTAAGTGCAAGTTAAAGCTCTACTATGCAAAGCAAAAGCCATTCATCAACAACATCCAGAAACGCTGCCGGCTTCTCTGGGCCCAGATCATCTAAGATGGATTGATGTTCTGTGGTCTGAGGAGTCCACATTTCAAATTGTTTTTGAAATATTCGACATGGTGTCATCCGGACCAAAGGGGAAGCGAACCATCCAGTCTGTTATCGACGCAAAGTTCAAAAGCCAGCATCTGTGATGGTATGGGGGCGCATTAGTGCCCAAGGCATGGGTAACTTACACATATGTAAAGGCACCTTTAATGCTGAAAGGTACATACAGGTTTTGGTACAACATATGCTGCCATCTAAGTGCCGTCTTTTTTATGGACACAATTTCCAAAATCATATGGAAACGGGGTTTGTATATAATGTATTCCTTTTATTGCAAGCATTTTTAATCATTTTGTCATCCATGGTTGATTGTTCCTTCTCTGCTTTCTCCTGAGTTTTTTCCATGTACAATGTTTGCCGTAAAGTATTATGAACTTGTTTAAAAATTGACCATATGTTTTATCAACATCAAGTTCATTCATGTCAGCAATTAACTTCAAATGTGAAACTAATCCATAATATTAACTCATTACATGCAAAGTGAGCTATGTCAAGCCTTTGTTTTTTTTATAATTTTGATCCTCATGGCTTTTGAAACCCCACATTTTGTGAGATTTTCAATTCAAAGTTTTCATAAACTGTAAGCCATAATCATCAAAATTATAATGTAATAAGTTAATATCAAATGTCGCTAAATGTTAAGATTTTGTGAGTTTGCACATGACTAAACTCTATAAAAGAATATTAATTTTGTGTGTGTATTTACCGTATTTTTCTGAGTATAAGTATAAGCCGCACCCGCCGAAAATGCATAATAAAGAAGGAAAAAAAAACATATAAGTCGAACTGGAGTTTAAGTCGCATTTTTGCCTGGTATGTTAACGTAACATATTATGGTAAGTGTCATTCAAATAAATATAACATACAGAACATGCTATGCGTTTACCAAGCAATCTGTCACTCCTAATCGCTAAATCTGATGAAATCTTAAATGTCTAGTCTCTTCCGTGAATGAGCTAAACAATATTATTTAATATTTTACGGTAATGTGTCCGGGTACTCCGGCTTCCTCCCACTTCCAAAGACATGCACCTGGGGATAGGTTGATTGGCAACACTAAATTGGCCCTAGTGTGTGAATGTGAGTGTGAATGTTGTCTGTCTATCTGTGTTGGCCTTGCGATGAGGTGGCGACTTGTCCAGGGTGTACGCCGCCTTCCGCCCGATTGTAGCTGAGATAGGCACCCCCCCCCCGCGACCCCAAAAGGGAATAAGCGGTAGAAAATGGATGGATGGATGGACGGTAATGTGTTAATAATTTCACAGATAAGTCGCTCCTGAGTATAAGTCGCACCCCCGGCCAAACTATGAAAAAAACTGCGACTTAGTATAGTCCGAAAAATACGGTAATGAAAAACTTTTTATTTTTCTTATATGCTACATATGTGGCTATTGAGACCTTACTATATAGGCTTTGTAAGGTCACATTAATTGATGCTAATCCACCCATTTTTCTCTTCTTTTTTTTCCCAAATAAGATTCGATTAGGGAACTGTTAAGGAACCGAATTGTTAAGCAGAATCAAAGTGGAATCCATCCATCCATTTTCTACCGCTTATTCCCTTTGGAGTCACGGGAGGTGCCTATCTCAGCTACAATCGGGCGGAAGGCAGGATACACCCTGGACAAGTCGCCACCTCATCGCAGGGCCAACACAGATAGACAGACAACATTCACACTCACATTCACACACTAGGGCCAATTTAGTGTTGCCAATCAACCTATCCCCAGGTGCATGTCTTTGGAATTAGGAGGAAGCCGGAGTACCCGGAGAGAACCCACGCAGTCAAGGGGAGAACATGCAAACTCCACACAGAAAGATCCCGAGCCCGGCATTGAACCCAGGACTACTCAGGACCTTCGTATTGTGAGGCAGACGCACTAACCCCTCTTCCACCGTGCTGCCCCAAAGTGGAATCGTAATTCGCAATTCCATCCATACCTCCTTGTAATTTTCTGTACAGCACTTTGAATGCCTTGTAAACAAATAGCACTTTATAAATAAACTTGCCTTGCCATAAGCTTGAACTTACCGGAGAAACGGCTGTAAGAGGCACAAGGAGCACAATCACAAGGAATTGATGCATGCTGTGTCTTTCGCTGTGGCCTTTAAAAAAGAAAAGGAAAAAAAAAACACCTGGCAGGACTGTTACTGTATGTGTTTGTGATACCTGGTGCTAATACCTGCTGTGTTTATAGACCAGCCATAAAGATTCCACCTTTGCTGTCAATCAAATTTTCTGTAAAGTCTTTTCGAACGGCCCTATAGAAGACAACAGCCACTTAACAGCTGTGTGAAAAAAAACATAGAGTGCATTCAAAAAATTCCTTTGTTGTTTAAAACCCAGAACAGGAACTGAAATTCATTTGAACGTCATAACAAGAGAACTGCATATTATAATTCCTGTTGTTCGACAGTTGTGTCATTAATTTTGATGGGTGAACCTGTTCTTGGTCACAGAAGATAGGGCATATCTCAGCTGACTTTGAGCGAGAGAATAGGAACATCACAGATCGGTACTTATCCGCTAGTATCCAAAGACAATATATGCAAGTCCTTGCACAACAAGAACATGAACAGAGTGGTCGAGGCAAAAATATTAACCCAAACCTCATGGCTTTGAAGATAACACTATCCACAACTGCACATTCAGCGGATGTATTTTCAAGTTTCCAGACCCTATTGTAAAGCAATTTATCCGTCAATTCAGGTGTGGCTTCTCTCTGCTATACAGAGTACAAACCCTGTTTCCATATGAGTTGGGAAATTGTGTTAGATGTAAATATAAACGGAATACAATGATTTGCAAATTCTTTTCAACTCATATTCAATTGAATGCACTACAAAGACAAGATATTTAATGTTCAAACTCATAAACTTTATTTTTTTTTTTACAAATAATAATTAACTTAAAATTTCATGGCTGCAACACATGCTAAACTAATTGGGAAAGGGCATGTTCACCACTGTGTTACATCACCTTTTCTTTTAACAACACTCAATAAACATTTGGGAACTGAGGAAACTAATTGTTGAAGCTTTGAAAGTGGAATTCTTTCCCATTCTTGTTTTATGTAGAGCTTCAGTCGTTCAACTGTCCAGGGTCTCCGCTGTCTTATTTTACGCTTCATAATGCGGCACACATTTTCGTTGGCAGACATGTCTGGACTGCAGGCGGGCCAGGAAAGTACCTACGCTGTTGTAACACGTGCTGAATGTGGCTTGGCATTGTCTTGCTGAAATAAGCAGGGGCGTCCATGAAGAGGACGGCGCTTGGATGGCAGCGTATGTTGTTCCAAAACCTGTATGTACCTTTCAGCATTAATGGTGCCTTCACAGATGTGTAAGTTACCCATGCCTTGGGCACTAATGCACCCCCATACATCACAGATGCCGGCTTTTGAACTTTGCGTCGATAACAGTCTAGATGGTTCGCTTCCCCTTTGGTCCAGATGACACCATGTTGAATATTTCCAAAAACAATTTGAAATGTAGGGCTTCACGGTGGAAGAGGGGTTAGTGCGTCTGCCTCACAATATGAAGTTCCTGCAGTCCTGGGTTCAAATCCAGGCTTGGGATCTTTCTGTGTGGAGTTTGCATGTTCGCCCCGTGAATGCGTGGGTTCCCTCCGGGTACTCCGGCTTCTTCCCACTTCCAAAGACATGCATTTCTGTGGTTTTTTGATTGGCAACACTAAATTGGCCCTAGTGTGTGAATGTGAGTGTGAACGCTTTGAGTACCTTGAAGGTAGAAAAGCGCTATAAAAGTACAACCCATTTAATGTTGTCTGTCTATCTGTGTTGGCCCTGCGATGAGGTGGCGACTTGTCCAGGGTGTACGCCGCCTTCCGCCCGATTGTAGCTGAGATAGGCGCCAGCGCCCCCCGCCACCCCAAAAGGGAATAAGCAGTAGAAAATGGATGGATGGAATTTAAAATGTGGACTCGTCAGACCACAGAATCAATCCATCTTAGATGGTCTCGGGCCCAAAGAAGCCGGGGTCGTTTCTGGATGTTGTTGATAAATGGCTTTCGCTTTGCATAGTAGAGCTTTAACTTGAACTTACGGATGTAGCGACGAACTGTATTTAGTGAAAGTGGTTTTCTGAAGTGTTCCTGAGCCATGTGGTGATATCCTTTAGAGAATGATGTCGGTTTTTGTTACAGTGGCGTCTGAGAGATCGAAGGTCATGGTCATTTAATGTTGGTTTCAGGCCATGCCGCTTACGCGGAGTGATTTCTCCAGATTTTCTGAAACTTTTGATGATATTATGGACCATAGATGTTGAAATCCCTAAATGTCTTGCAATTGCACTTTGAGAAACGTTGTTCTTAAACTGTTTGACTATTTGCTCACGCAGTTGTGGACAAAGGGGTGTACCTCGCCCCATACTTTCTTGTGAGAGGCTGAGCATTTTTTGGGAAGTTATTTGTATACCCAATCATGGCACCCGCCTGTTCCCAATTAGTGTGCACACCTGTGGGATGTTCTAAATAGGTGTTTGATGAGCTTTCCTCAACTTTATCAGTATTTATTGCCACCTTTCCCAAAAAAATCAGTTTGAACATCAAATATGTTGTCTTTGTAGCATATTCAACTGAATATGGGTTGAAAAGGATTTGCAAGTCATTGTATTCCGTTTATATGTACATCTAACACAATTTCCCAATTCATATGGAAACAGGGTTTGTATTTATTGTAAGAAGCCAAAATTAGAAGCTGGGAGACCTTTGTAAGCATGCCCAATTTCAATGGCACATGTATCAAACGTGTTGCCCTGTGGTCATCGGTCACTCTCTCAAGCCAAGGATACCACGATCCACATGTTCTTTGCAAAGTTTGTTGGCTGTGACAAGAATGCTCGTGACAGAACACATGTTTTCATTTTCAACAACACTCCAGTTTGTCTTGCTCTGCCAACATTGCACACAATAAATAATGTGCATCCAAATGTTAGCTCGCTATTATCAGTCAATAAGTACGACTCCCTCATGCATATTCACTAACTCATCATCTGTCAGGATTCATCTGGACAGTTGGACTGCTCGGTTTGTATGTTTCTGAAATCATCACAAACTGTAGTTACAACTCTTGTGCCCTGTTTTCCACAGTAAACAGATTAACAAACCCTCTAATTTTTTTTCCAATAAAACTCATTTCTACATCTAAGTGCAATGAGTTTGCTACCACTGATGTAGCCTATTAGAAAGTGTTTTAAATGCAGATAAACAAAAATCAGAACATGACCGCTTGAAAGCATAACAATTAGCTGAGGGACAGCCTTATCTCAAAAAACTCTTAACTTGAGGCACTCTTAAATTAAGGTAGAGCTATAATTCTTTTGTATTTACTACTAAATATTACATTTAGTCTATGTGTGTCATTTAGATTTCAAACGTGTTGATGAAAATAAACGATAAGGATATACAAACCCCGTTTCCATATGAGTTGGGAAATTGTCTTGGATGTAAATATAAACAGAATACAATGATTTGCAAATCCTTTTTAATCCATATTCAGTTGAATACGCTACAAAGACAACGTATTTGATATTCAAACTGATAAACATGTTTTTTTGTTTTTGTTTGCAAATAATCATTAACTTTAGAATTTGATGCCAGCAACATGTGACAAAGAAGTTGGGAAAGGTGGCAATAAATACTGACTAAGTTGAGGAATAATCATCAAACAGGCTAATTGGGAACAAGTGGGTGCCATGATTGGGTAAAAAAACAGTTTGAACGACTGAAGCTCTACATAAAACAAGAATGAGAAACTTCAACAATTAGTTTCCTCAGTTCCCAAACGTTTATTGAGTGTTGTTAAAAGAAAAGGTGATGCAACACAGTGGTGAACATGCCCTTTCCCAACTACTTTGGCACATTTTGCAGCCATGACATTCTAAGTTAATTATTATTTGCAAAAAAAAAAATAAAGTTTATGAGTTTGAACATCAAACATCTTGTCTTTGTAACGCATTTAATTGAATATGGGTTGAAAAGGATTTGCAAATCATTGTATTCTGTTTATATTTACATCCAACACAATTTCCCAACTCATATGGAAACGGGGTTTGTACTTCCAAAACAAAAACCTGTTTTCTTCCTAAAGCACTGCGTGCAGATACTGTATGTCAGGTCCAAAGGTAACAATTATGTCAGAATGTGAACTGACAACATTTTCTTTTTACTCATGATGGAAAAGAACATCATAATCAGAATTTGCCTGGGGGTAATACACAATCCATTACAAAATGTGTTATCTATTCACTATGTAATAAACATTTTTGTGCACGGCATACAGTTGTTCCGTTGGTCATCCGCTATCAGCGTGTTAATGAGTGTGTGAACGGGTGAATGCAATGTATATTGTCAAGGACTTTGGGTATCATTCTAGGTATAGTCAAGCGCTGTATAAATAAAGACCATTGACAATTTTTCAAACATTAATGTGATCTCAACTCAGGAAGCGTCTGTACCATAACGGCACCGGTGCAAAGTTGTAACCAGACGGAAAAACTACATTGATATTAGTGTTTCATTTTGGTGCTAAAATAAAAGTAACTATTACATTAGTGGCACTGAACACTGAAGTGAAGCGAATGAGATATACTGTGGTTACCCCTGAGTCAACTGTTGTGGCAGTGTTTTGCTTGATGTTACCTTTTCTCGTGCACAGACGACATTGGGCCCCATTCAGCAACCGTTTTTTGCTGAATGGGGCAACATTTTTTGTTTTTAGGCCCACGAATATTTTAAGGACATTTTTGTATTCACCAATGGTTTTTTTAGCTGGGATTTGTTCGTAAGTAAGAACAAAATCTACGAGTGCTCAAAAGCACTCTTAGGGTGGCCTAGTTGTTCTTAAGTGTGACAAGTTCCCTTACTTCTATTGTCTAATTTTAAGCTAATATCATAGATAGATAGATGGATGGATAGATGGATAGATAGATAGATAGATAGATAGATAGATAGATGGATAGATAGATAGATAGATAGATAGATAGATAGATAGATAGATAGATAGATAGATAGATAGATAGATAGATAGATAGATAGATAGATAGATAGATAGATAGATAGATAGATAGATAGATAGATAGATAGATAGATAGATAGATAGATAGATAGATAGATAGATAGATAGATAGATAGATGGATAGATAGATAGATCGATCGATCGATCGATCGATCGATCGATAGACTGGTCTAAAAGGCGGGTGTATTTAAAGACTAGAGTATACAAATGAGTTTTAAGATGGGACTTAAATGCTTCC
Organism: Nerophis ophidion; assembly: GCF_033978795.1. Classification (NCBI taxonomy): domain Eukaryota; kingdom Metazoa; phylum Chordata; class Actinopteri; order Syngnathiformes; family Syngnathidae; genus Nerophis; species Nerophis ophidion. The sequence goes on from NC_084635.1 coordinate 21,864,635, forward strand.
ACTGAGGTAGCATCTCTAACCGTTAAAGGGAGGGCATTCCAGAGTACTGGAGCCTGAATAGAAAACACTTTATACCCCACAGATTGTTTGCTTGGTGCTGCGATACACTGAATGCGTCATCATTTGCCACCTCAGTAGAATGCATGTCCACCTCTGGCACAGTCACTGCAGAAAAAACATTGTGAGTTGTGTATTTTTCTGGGAGAAATGCTATGTATGCAGGGATTTTACAGCCCAGCGCTGGCTAGTTCTAGCTTAACTGACTCCTAACAGATACTGTAATTGCCTGTGACCGAGTTTGGTCTAGTGTAGTTAGTCAAGTGTGACTCAAACAATAATCTATGTTCCTAGACAGTGTAATAATGTTCAAACAAAAGGGTATATTCCAATGAATAACTTTACTGAGAGATTTGAGCAGGATATAAGCACAAGACGAACACCTTTTTTGGACTCCCGAAAACATAGTAACCAGGCTAGCAAAGCACCTCCTTTACGGCAGCTGTCGCAACGTTCTTAAAGCAACCGCAGCACATACATATTTATATACACAACATATATGCCAGACAGGATGATGGCGCCTTCCTGGTTAGGGTGAAGGCCGTCCTTCTTCAGCAAGCCTGGTTTGCCCTAGAAAGAAGACCTAATAATCAATAAACATAGGTCCTTGTTGTCTACAAAAACTAGCCAGCCACTTGTTAAGCGAGACTAATCTGCTATACCTCTCATTATTGCCTCTCGCAGACAGGGGGCCAGAGACAAATACTCGATGCCTGGACATCTTTCTAGCGAGATTACAAGTTCTTGCTATGTTCCTCTATGTAATCTCTGACTGTCTCATCCTAGTGTAATTGGAGCCAATGTATACAACTATGTTTGCATAGCTAGTGGTGCAATTAGCCTGTCGTACGTGTTTACTAGGCCTGTTGTGAGTTAGCTCCCAAAGATTAGCTTCAATGTCAGGTGCTCTGGCCCCGGAAATACACTTAATTGTGGCTGGTTTGCTAAGCTTTATGTTTCGTGCACTGAAAGTTCTGTAAAAAGTGGAACTTTTTGTGAATGTAATTTCATGTTGGTGATTTTATTACTTAGTTTGATTTGTATTAATGAAGTATTTAAATGACCATTATGTTCGGCTTGCATGTCACAAAATGATTTAAATATCAATAGCATAAACATATTTTCTATATTTTGTAAGTACCAGTTCTTGCACATATCAACACAAGTTTACAACTTCATCCTGAACTCTTACACCTTTAATTGCAAACTCTTTATGTACTGTATGTCCATTGCACCTTCAGTATTTGTATTTTTAGATGTATTGCGTTACACTTCAGTTGTTATCCTCATCGGACTTTCAGTATCAATTTATTCACAGCATTTTTTTAATATCCTTTCTCTGTTTTTAGTGCAATTATCATGTTTTTGTCTTTGTGTTTATCTTGTGTCTTTTTGTCTGCCTCGCACAGTGGCTCTTATCTCGCTGTAATCCCCCAGTGCAATGACAATAAAGGTGAATCTGAATCTGAAACGTACCGATTTGGCATCTGTATTACCCAATTCTCAACATGACTTGATATCTCATCATGAAGAAAAATGAATAGTTTGTTTTTATTTTATACAGCTAGGATATTATATCACATTCAGTCAATGTTATGTAAAATACAGCTAAGAGCTGTATTAGTGCTGACATTGTCATTGGAATCTTATTGTTTCATGGACATAGTCACACTCATGTTGATGTATAGTAGACTTAAACAATTGCCGGATAGAACAAATTGTATAGGGTGTCAGTTTTTTTCCACTGTTCCAGACACAGATGAATCATGTATCGCCTAAAGATGACAGGTGCTGCATTCCATGATGTCATTTATTTTTCTGTGATACAAACCGGCTGGCTCATATTACTGTTGGATTAATTGTAAATAAGTTATCTCATTTTATTCAAATGTGATTGTTTGCTCAGGCATTGTGTAGACAAGCTGAAGAGAAATTAAACTTGGCGTTAGATTGAAATTAGGTTGACCTACCAACTTCAAAGCGGAATTGGCAGATGGCACAGAGCAACGCAGGAAGTTGCTGTATCCTCTGTACTCTGTATATGCATGTGTTAAATTCTCACCACAGGTGTTAGGTTTCCAACACAGCTGCAAATACCCCCTCCTCCTCTAGTGCACCTGTGTGTGTGTTTGTATTGTAGGGCTTTCACAAATGAATTAAAAGGCGAGGAGTGTGCAGAAAGTTTTCAGAGTAAATTAGGAGCCTGTAACTATCTCCAGTTACTCTCCTCGTATGAGAAAAGCAATCACTGGTATGTCTTCTATTCTCTCTTTCTGTGTCTTTATAATAGATAGATAGATAGATAGATAGTACTTTATTGATTCCTTCAGGAGAGTGTCTCATGGTATTTGACTCTGACATTAACTTGGTCCTTCGAGCCGGATACCAATATACCTGAGGATTCCAGCGGGCGTCAGCGGAGATCCAAAAAGACCGTGGCCACGGCAGGACCTCTCTAGGAGGATTCCTAAGTAACCCTTTTCAAAGGCTGGTTGTCAGCTCGTCAGTTGGAATCTAACGGTTGACGGTATTCCGCAGAAGAGGTTAAGACAGCCAGTGGGTGGGATCATCTTTTTCTTGCTGAAAAAGACTGTGTGACTGAGAGGCTGTTAAACTTGTAAAACCTAGGTAAAATAGAGGGACAGCGGAGTCCATGTAGAGAATTTCGAAGGTACTGGAATTTGGTCTACAGAAGGTACTTGTAGATTTAAAGGCACCTTGTTGTGTCAAGAAACTGAAATGTCCGCAAAACTGCAGTCTGCAGGTCGACAGAAACTGCGAAAACTGACATTTCTGCGTGTGAATGGCGTGAACGTGAGAGTGATTGGTAGTGATTACCACTTGGTTTTTCACTCCATATTAAAAGTTGTAAGAAGTAAATAGTGGGTTATTTGTGGTTACTTTAGGTAAGACACCTCTACTGGGGAATAATCTCCTTTAGAAGCAACGTGTACCACGATAATATATTTTAACCACTATCTTACAACGTGACAACAGTAATCCTTATAAGTGTGGCCCTCTAGGGCAGTGGTTCTCAAATGGGGGTACGCGTACCCCTGGGGGTACTTGAAGGTATGCCAAGGGGTACGTGAGATTTTTTTTTAAATGTTCTAAAAATAGCAACAATTCAAAAATCCTTTTTAAATATATTTATTGAATAATCAACAAAATATGAATGTAAATTCATAACATGTGAAAAGAAATGCAACAATGCAATATTCAGTGTTGACAGCTAGATTTTTTGTGGATATGTTCCATAAATATTGATGTTAAAGATGCATTTTTTTGTGAAGAAATGTTTAGAATTAAGTTCATGAATCCAGATGGATCTCTATTACAATCCCCAAAGAGGGCACTTTAAGTTGATGATTACTTCAATGTGTAGAAATCTTTATTTATACTTTAATGACTTTTTTTATTTTTCAACAAGTTTTTAGTTATTTTTTATATTTTTTTCCAAATAGTTCAAGAAATACCACTACAAATGAGCAATATTTTGCACTGTTATACAATTTAATAAATCATAAACTGATGACATAGTGCTGTATTTTTCTTCTTTATCCCTTTTTTTCAACCAAAATGCTTTTCTCTGATTAGGGGGTACTTGAATTAAAAGAAAGTTTACAGGTGGTACATCACTGAAAAAATGTTGAGAACCACTGCTGTAGGGGATGACGGATTACTCCAAATTGATTAAAATGGGAAAAGGACACAGTAAAAATAAACCTCAAGATGAGCTAAAATGTAAAGATTGGAAAGTAATCGAAAAACAGGATCCTGATAGAATCAAATGTTTAAATAAATGGATAGACGATTACAAATTTGAGGGACAATTAAAAACAACCAAATTAGTAGAACTAAGAGGCGCCATAAAAGCAAAAACGAAAGGCAATCTTAAAAAGATGAAGGAAGAAGGCGATGAGGATGTAGAATTTTGGCTAAAAGTGGCCAGGGCCAGAGAGAAGGGAGAGAGAGGGAGAGAGTAAGGGGGGCGTGAATGTGTTTTATTGCAGGAAGGAAGATGATGAGACGGGACACTGCAATAGGCAGAAGAGAGAGACAGAGGAAAAAGTAAATATTAAATGGTTATAAAAAGGTAAAAAGAAGGTAACAAGGAGGTAACAGAAGGCAAAAAGAAGGTCAAAAGTAGATATAAGATGGTTAAAAAAGACAGCAACAACAACGACAGCAGTTACACCCTACTGCGTGTCGGCGTTGTGGCAGAAAAGGACATTTTGCAAGAGACTGTCCTGAAAAAAAACAAAAAAAACAAGCAAAGTAACTCAGTTAATTATATTTATATAGCACTTTTTCTCTAGTGACTCAAAGCGTTTTACATAGTGAAACCCAATATCTATTTTTTACATTTAAACCAGTGTGGGTGGCACTGGGAGCAGGTGGATAAAGTGTCTTGCCCAAGGACACAACGGCAGTGACTAGGATGGCGGAAGCGGGGATCGAACCTGCAACCCTCAAGTTGCTGGGACGGCTGCTCTACCAACCGAGCTATACCGCCCCCGTATCACTGTTAAAAGAAGACACCAATTAGTCATGTTGTCATCGCTGCAAATTTGTCTGTTTGTTTGTTTGTTAATGTGTGTTTAAGTGTGTATCTTTCCAGGTACAAATTGTGTAAAAACCCTAGAGGTTGAAATAAAATTAAAATAGGAAAAAATCTCAAAGTGCTAAAGTGAGATAAAAGTAAAAATAGATGAAGAAATGAGAAGAAATCAAGAAGATTTAATGCAAAATGGAATAAACTAGTGCGTACGACAGAGATAATGTGTATTGACATAAGGTATGAAGAAAATGTAGACTGACGATATGCATGTATGTTTGGGTATATAAACAGCCCTGTTATATATGCAAATATATATGTATATTTTTAAAATCATGAAACAAATAAAAACCTAGATTAATAACTATAATAAGAGTTGATATGTACAGGATGATAAAGTGGGATACATGTTTATTAGCTGAGGAAAGAAAAAAAAAAAACGGTCTTCAAGTGTTGCTGACCATTGCCCTTAGGAGTGCACTCACGCACTCACACACAACTGTGTGTGTGGGGGAGGTGTGAAAATGAATATATCACATGTAAGTTTAAAGTAGGTTTAACTTTGATGTGCAGTATAACATCCATCCATCCATCCATTTCCTACCGCTTATTCCCTTTTGAGGTCGCGGGGGGCGCTGGCGCCTATCTCAGCTACAATCTGGCAGAAGGCAAGGTACACCCTGGACAAGTCGCCACCTCATCACAGGGCCAACACAGATAGACAGACAACATTCACACTCACATTCACACACTAGGGACCATTTAGTGTTGCCAATCAACCTATCCCCAGGTGCATGTCTTTGGAAGTGGGAGGAAGCCGGAGTACCCGGAGGGAACCCACGCATTCACGGGGAGGACATGCAAACTCCACACAGAAAGATCCCGAGCCTGGGATTGAACCCAGGACTGCAGGGCCTTCGTATTGTGAGGCAGACGCACTAACCCCTCTTCCACCGTGAAGCCCAATTTCAATACTAATTATGATTATATCACTTTAATATCATATTGTACATTAGGGGGAAACAATCACTATTCAATCATATTCAATTTTAAATAATAAAATAAAATACAATTTCATTTATGAACAGAAAATGAAAAAAAATATATATTTTAGAACTTCTAATTCACAAAACAAGATTGTCATGTCTTTGTGATCATGTTTTGTTTAGTTGTGTTAGATTACTTCAACACTCCATTAGTTCCTGTTTTTTCACTCCATTGTTTTGTTTCCATGCCAACCCATTAGTTTTCCCCTGTCCCCATGTCATGCACCTGAGTCACTTGGACTCATGCACCTGTTGCCAATCACCACGTCACCTTTTAAGCCTGTAGTTGCCAGGCAGCCAGCCTGCGACATCACCCTCTACCACCCTCTGTGTGTTGAGCTAAGATAAGATAATAATATAACATAGAATAAATAAGGAGACATGGCAATCAAAACAACTATCAGTTAGCGATAGATAACTGTTTTCTTTGAATATTGTTGAATACTAATTGCAAATAAGAAATATAAACAATTGGAAGAATGTAAATTCTGAATATAAAAGTATAGAGTAAGTGGCGTATCGACAGTTAAGTGAGTTCAAAATGTTACTTAAAAAATTACATAAAGTAATACGTATAACATTTGAATTAGGAGAAAAATAACATTAGCTTTATTAAATCATCTACATAGTGAAGGACATTGAACAGTTCTGCTCAGGGATGGAGGGTCTGAGGAGATCTTACAACCTGATAGGGACTGAAGTCCAACAAATTTGGATGACTGCTCTGGGACCAGATTGGCGTTTAATCAGAGGGGACTAGATACCCAACAATGTTCGTGATCAACCCTTACCCTATGACAGCTTAGAATTACACAATCAAGTAGAAGGGTTGATTAACCGAGCACGCAACAGATACAGAATGAGAGCAAATTATACAGAAATAGGAAGAACAAAGCAAAAAATGATGAAACTTTTGATGAATATCGAGTGCGCATGACAAAAGTGTTTAAAACCCACAGTGCATTGGTGGAAGATAATGCACCACAAGGTGCTTATCAGCAACAATTAAAAAACGCTCTTCACGCTGGGTCTAAACCAGCTATACAAGCATGGGTAACCAAACATTACATAGCAATGGCAACAGGCACATTAGAAGAATATATAAACCATGCACTTCATGCAGAAAAATTAGTGAAAGAGAAAAAAAACATGTGAAAGCAACAAAAGACACTTTCCTGTTAGATCAGGACAGTGACACGTTTTATCAAAACACAGGCAGAGGTGGGGGAGGTCAGAGAGGACGAGAACAGTTCAATAGAGAAGGCTTTAAAGGCCGGGGATGACGATTTGCATATCGCAACCAAACAGGGTGCTGGAGTTGTGGGGAAGACGGTCACATTGCACGTGACTGCCCAAAAAGACCAAAAACAAGCATGACTAGGCCAAATTCGAACTAAACCAGATTCTCACATGACAGAGTTGGAACTTGACTGTCAAAAAGAAATAGAAGTCAGTTTAAACATACAGGAAATATTTGCATTAGACACAAAAGGCCCACAGATCGAACTAAAGGTAAACGGAAAGCAAATCACTTTCTTGTGTGATTCCAGAGCATGCAAGACAGTTTGTAAATAATTAAAGGTTCTTATTTGTCAAGACACATGGTGGGACTTAAAGCTGCAAATGGACAAGTAAGTCTAGTCAGTGAATCTGAGCCAGTTTGGATAAGAGACCCTGAGGGAGAGGCATGCAAATTGCCAGTTTTACTATACCCAAATTGTCCAATTAACTTATTGGGAAGAGATGGCTTGACAAAATTGAAATTGGCACTGATAACAGATCCTAGTGGAAAGCTAGTGGTAAAAAGACAATTTGAATTATTAGAAAGTAATGCAATGGTTTTCCAAGGTGCAGGAGAAACATTTTATTACTATGCCTTGGCGGTGCCTGATAAACAGCCAATGAAAGCCGCGGAAAATCTGCTAGTGGGGCAAAAAAATAATTTAGTCAGCCACCGATTGTGCAAGTTCTCCCACTTAAAATGATGACAGAGGACTGTAATTTTCATCACAGTTACACTTCAACTGTGAGAGACAGAATGTGAAACAAAAATCAGGGAATTCACATTGTAGGAATTTTAAAGAATTTATTTGTAAATTATGGTGGAAAATAAGTATTTGGTCAGCCATTCAAAGCTCTCACTGATGGAAGGAGGTTGTGGCTCAAAATCTCACAATACATGGCCCCATTCATTATTTCCTTAACACGGATCAATCATCCTGTCCCATTAGCAGAAAAACAGCCCCAAAGCATGATGTTTTCACCCCCATGCTTCACATTAGGTATGGTGTTCTTGGGATCTTGGGATGCAACTCGGTATTCCTCTTCCTCCAAACACGACGAGTTGAGTTTATACAAAAAAGTTCTATTTTGGTTTCATCTGACCACATGACATTCTCCCATGTGCTCTCTGGAAAACTTCAGACGGGCCTGGACATGCACTGGCTTAAGCAGGGGGGACACGTCTGGCACTGCAGGATTTGATTCCCTGTCGGCGTAGTATGTTACTGATGGTAATCTTTGTTATTTTGGTCCCAGCTCTCTGCATGTCATTCACCAGGTCCCCCCGTGTGGTTCTGGGATTTGTGCTCACCGTTCTCATGATCATTTTGACCCCACGGGATGAGGTCTTGCGTGGAGCCCCAGATCGAGGGAGATTATCAGTGGTCTTGTATGTCTTCCATTTTCTGATAATTGCTCCCACAGTTGATTTTTTTCACACCAAGCTTCTTGCCTATTGTAGATTCACTCTTCCCAGTCTGGTGCAGGTCTACAATTCTTTTCCTGGTGTCCTTAGACAGCTCTTTGGTCTCGGCCATAGTGGAGTTTGGAGTCTGACTGTTTGAGGCTGTGGACAGGTGTCTTTTATACAGATAACGAGTTCAAACAGGTTCCATTATTACAGGTAACGAGTGGAGGACAGAAGAGATTCTTAAATAAGAAGTTACAGGTCTGTGAGAGCCAGAGATCTTCCTTGTTTGAAGTGACCAAATACTTATTTTCCACCATAATTTACAAATAAATTATTTAAAATTCCTACAATGTGAATTCCTGGATTTTTTTCACATTCTGTCTCTCACAGTTGAAGTGTACCTATGATGAAAATTACAGACCTCTGTCATCATTTTAAGTGGGAGAACTTGCACAATCGGTGGCTGACTAAATGTTTTTTTGCCCCACTGTAGATGAAAGGAACATTTCCCTTACAAAACCTGAGGAAAAGATGAAGTCGGATGAATTACATGTCACTACCTGGTACAAAAAGTCCCCAAGGGCTGACCAATCGTACTACGACACTCTTATGATGGTGTCACCAGTCAGAGCCACAGTTACATATCTGTACTCGGATACTGAAAGTGTGACAGCAGCAGCAATAACAATACCAGAGGAAGTTAATCAAAAAATAAATAGAATGTGGTATCCGTTACACATATCATTATTTCGAAACGAACATATGGAATGGAAAGATGTAAGGACATTTGTAGAAAAAGGAGAGAAAGCCACTGACTGGGTAGCGACATCTGTAAACACATGGAAAAGTGAGCAAACTGGATTGACACGGAAAGCACTGTACTGGGCAGTCCAATTGAAAGGGGAAATTTACATGAGAACAGATAAAGATATATGATCTATATTTCTAACCCAAGAGAAGGAAGGATTTTTGACAGAAATTCCTCCAGAGCTGTGGTCCCATGGACCAAAAAATAAATAGAATGTGGTATCCGTTACACATATCATTATTTCGAAACGAACATATGGAATGGAAAGATGTAAGGACATTTGTAGAAAAAGGAGAGAAAGCCACTGACTGGGTAGCGACATCTGTAAACACATGGAAAAGTGAGCAAACTGGATTGACACGGAAAGCACTGTACTGGGCAGTCCAATTGAAAGGGGAAATTTACATGAGAACAGATAAAGATATATGATCTATATTTCTAACCCAAGAGAAGGAAGGATTTTTGACAGAAATTCCTCCAGAGCTGTGGTCCCATGGACCAACGTTGGATTAATAAAAGGAGTTCTGCCAGCAATATTTAGACCTAAAACAGAATAAAGACCATGCATTATGTGACGCTTAGCTGGAATTGTGGTGATGCAGGTCCGTTCTCTCAATTGTGCAGGCGGACTGGACACAGCGTGAAGGTAAGAAATGATTTATTTATACTAAAGAACAAACTAAGAACAAAAACACTTGCACAAGGCACTACAAACAAAACTAGCATGGGAGCTAGAAAGAACCAAAAGCGCTAGCATGTGAGCTAGGGACAAGCAACGAAATAGCGTGGAAGCTAACAAGTACAAAAAGTGTTTCACCACAAGCGGGAGTCAGTGACGTCACCTGTTGCATCGAATACAAACTAGACTGCGAGACTTAATGAACAAAAAGGGCAGGCTTAAATAAAGGAGATAATCACAGAACAGGTGCGCGTGAAAAACAAGATGCAGGTGACACTAATATGTGACTATGGCAACGGAAACACACAGGAAGTGCCACCAGGAACTAAGGGAGACAAATACTAAACAGGATGTGAAAAGACGGAACAAAAACAGAATATGACATGATCCAAGTAGTGAATCATGACACATTAGACAATACCCATTGAAAGCAGATGCTGTGGAAGGCATACAACCAGTAATACAGGATTTAATACAAGCAGGAGTGATTGTGAAATGCGATGACTCACCCAAAGGCACCCCCCTCCACAGGATGGAGGATGGTGCAAGATTTACAAGCAGTAAACAAAGCTGTCATTCAAAGAGCTCCATGCCTTCCAGATCCCTATACTTTATTAAATTCATTAAGACCTGATGCTAAATATTTCATCGTAGTGGACATTAGCAATGCATTCTTTTCTGTGCCAATTGATAAAGGAAGTCAGTTTTGGTTTGCATTCACGCATGAGGGGCAGAGATATACTTATACCAGATTACCACTAGGGTATTGCGAAAGCCCTACTATTTATTCGCAAGCCATGAATACAAGCATGTCCACTCTTCAACCTACAGGTGGAAGTCAAATTTTGTTATATGTAGATGATGTGTTATTAGCATCACCCGATGAAGAAAGTTGCAAAAAAGATACTAAAGAATTGCTTAGACATTTGACAATGGAGGGACACAAAGTAAACAAAAACAAAGTGCAATTATGTAAAACAGAAGTGAAATATTTAGGCCATAATTTGAGCGCAGAAGGGAGAACTATCGTTCAAACAGAAAGATTGCCATTTTAGAAGCACCAAAACCAATGACAAAAAGGCAAATTATGTCATTTTTGGGTTTAACAAATTATTGTCGAAATTGGATACCAAAATATGCCGAAATTACAGCACCATTGCAGAAATTAATGTATGAGGAAGATATTAAAATGAAATCCCCAATTACATGGTCAAAAGAAGCAGAAGAGGCATTTTGTTTGATAAAACAAGTATTGGTGTCAAGTGCAACATTAAGCACTACCAAATTATGCTAAACCATTTATCCAGACTGTGGATTGTAAAGGACCTTTTATGACATCATTGTTGATGAAAATATTAGGGGATAAACATCAACCGATAGCTTATTTTTCAGCTAAGTTAGACAGTGTAGCATGTGCATTACCACATTGTGTAAGAGCAGTAATTGCAGCATCTATGGCACTAGAAGCAAGCGGCAGAATAGTGTTATTTCATCCATTAACACTTTTTTTTTTTTTTTTTTGTCCTGTACAGCTTGATGTAGATGTCCATATCGGCTGTTCAGATTTACTTTACAAAAGAGAAGTGTAGGATACTTCTCTTGTTGCCTTATTTGAATTTGACTTTATTAAATGTATTTATATTATCATTTGGTGCAGCGGGCCGGAGCAGGAGGGGATAGAAAGAGAAAAAAAGGAAGACACAGGCGGAAATTGTGGCTGATTAGACAGAGAGACAAAAACAACAACAGCAAACACAACAAAAACAAAAAAAACAACAACAACAATAAAACAACACCAGCACATACGATATGTACAAATATGATCGTAAAAGTGATAGCAAAGAAACAGTTAGTGAAATAAATAATATAGGAATGACAATGAGCATTTTTACACTACAACTGGAGCAATACAAATACCAATAGAAAAAGCGCGATTGATTATGAACAATACTAATAGTTTACCTCTATTATCAACAATACAGTTGTTCAAATGCAACAATACGTATACAAAATGATAACTAGAAAGATAAAAAAATAAAAAATAAATTAAAAAAAAAGAATACCAAAAGATGGAGGGGAAGAGAGAGAAGCAACCTATATTAATCTTGTAGATTGTTATAGTAACAATGAGATAAGCTTTGTCAGTATGCCATGTGTTACCCAGTTTCCCCTAGGGCAGGGGTAGGAAACCTATGGCTCTAGAGCCAGATGTGGCTCTTTTGATGACTGCATCTGGCTCTCAGGTAAATCTGAGCTGACATTGCTTGACACGATAAGTAATTAATAATTCCACTTGTACTCACAGTGTTAAAAATAATGTTGAAAATATAAAACATTCTCCTGTATTTTTAATCTGTTTTCTACCGCACCTGTTTAAGAAGTTGTGTTAATGGTAAAAAGTTATTTATTTATATTTGGTTAGTGTGGGGCTTGCTGTCCTGAGGGGTTCTTCACATCACCAAGCACCAACATGAGAGCCTGTTTCAGGGTTACAATATTGTTTCATTTTTCAATAGTTTCCAGCAGTCGTTTTTTTCTCTTTCGTTCTCGCTCGCACACTGGCTCCAGCTCCAACCCCGTCTCTCCTCGTGGCTGCTGCTTTTAACAGAGCGACAGATGATTAGATAACAAGGCCCAGGTGGGCCGTCCACGCACCTGTCGCTGATTTCGAGGCCGGTCCTGGCACACCCCGCTTCGCTGCAGGCCCGCAGGACACGCCCCCTCAACAGTTAGCTTCAGAATAACAATGTTATTACAAAGAATAAGAGAGCTATTATACTCTAGAAATGTTGGTCTTACTTAAAAATGCACGCGTTTAGTGTTGAAAAAAATATTATATGGCTCTTACGGAAATGCATTTTAAAATATTTGGATTCTTGGCTCTCTCAGCCAAAAAGGTTCCCGACCCCTGCCCTAGGGCAACAACGTTGATATATATTTGATGAAACGTGATCATGTGCATGAGTATATGTATGTATATGTACTGGTATATGAACAGAATGTGTATATGAATGTTTGTACAGTAAATGTATATGTACAGTATACGTATGTTTGTACAGTGAATGTATATGTACAGTATGTGTATATGTATGTTTGTACCGTGAATGTATATGTACAGTATGTGTATATGTATGTTTGTACAGTGAATGTATATGTACAGTATGTGTATATGTATGTTTGTACAGTGAATGTATATGTACAGTATGTGTATGTTTGTACCGTGAATGTGCGTGTAGATGGACAAACTTGGAATATGTAGGTATGTACTCTATTTGTGTATGTATGTGGGAGCGTATGTATGAATAACGGTGTGTGTGTGTGTGAGTATATGTGTGTTTGTATGTACAATATATTTGACTCCGAGTGTGCGTGGGAGCCAGAGTACGGCCCCAGCCGCCCAGAGAGCCCAACCCAAACAGCAGGTGTGGCGCCAGGGGAACCAGGGACCACCGGCCCCACGCAGCCAGGCCGCCCAGCGACGGGAACCCCAGAGCCCGGCCCACAGCGCCGCCCTGAAGAGCCAGCAGCTGGCCGTAGACACACGCGTCCGGCAGAGGACAGGGCACGAGAGAAGCACCGGACAGCCAGACCCCAAGCCAGCGAGAGACAACCACCCACCCGGGCAGAAAGAGGGGACGCCCCGCCCGGGGGAAACCCAGAGACTCCCCACAGCCGGACGGGGAGACCACCCCCGCCCCACCAGCACCCCGACCCCAAAAAACCC